>NW_027507784.1:316712683-316895905 GCF_037356315.1 Lithobates pipiens | reverse complement strand
CGGTTGGTTGGCTTGGGATTACTGCTATGACTCTCCACTTATATCGGAACTCTCTGTTCTTAAGGAACTTTATAAATAAGTTATATCGTCAGCTGAATGGAGAGCCGCAGTAGTCATTCCCTTGTAGCCATGAATGTAAAGCTCCTATATTTGCATCGATAGATGCAGAACTTGCTTGGTTATTTATGTTCTCCCCAGTGATCTGCCTGTTGGAGCCCGATTAATATAAAAAGTCTTGTGGCTGACGGACGTTGATTTTATGCAAAGCCACTATCACAGGTCAGATCTCTTTCATTTCCAGAAAGAAGCAGATGCTTTCTTCTATAAGTCCTTATCAGCATTGTATGAGAGACTCTGATGTTAAGTACAATCTCCACATTCTATTTATTTTCTCTGGCTATTGTGGCCAGCTCTTCATGTCCCACTGAGACTCTGGAAGGCCTACTTTGTGAACAGACTCATCAAAGCTCTTTTTCCATTAGAGAAGGCACCCTGGCGGGGTGTTGCTATTGGTCAAAGTTAATGTGCATATTTAACTTGTCACATGTTCTATTCACACGTGCCACCACGTTTTTATAGAAGAGATCACATGCGAGGTGCTGCATCTGCGATGACTCACAAAGGAGGCTCAAGGCGTAAAGTCTTGCATTGACTTTGGATAGGCTGCTTATGAGCTCAGGATGGTCTACTCCAGGGGTACCCAAACTACAGGACAGATGTGGCCCTTTGCTTGCCCTTATCTAGCCCTTGGGGCACTATTCCTTCCAATGATAACAATGATGGGGCACGATTTCTTCCACTGACACCAAACATGGGATGCAATTCCTCTCAAGGACACGAGAAATGGGGAACTAATTCTCCCAATGACCACAATAGCAATGATGGGGCACAATTCCTCCCTCTGCCTACCACCCCTTTTGCATTGTTTACTCCCACTGGCATAGGCTGGTCCCCCTAAAGTTTGAAGAGCAATAAACTGCCCCTTTGTTTCTATTGTTTGGAGACCCCTGGTCTACTCAAACATCAAATCTTGAAACCAGAGGATAACTGAAGCACCATGCCATACTGTTGAGAATCTAAAAAGTTGGATTATGACTATAGTTCATGCTCTCTAAAGGAAACTGATTGTGAATCATTGCTGAGAAGTATTGCTCTGCCAGTAGTTCCCTGCCCTCAGGATTGTCCCACTGAAAAAAGTTGAAAGGCTGAAACACAAGCCACTGTGTTTTGGTGATTAGGGTATGCCCCCCCCCCCATCAAGGCTTAGGATGGTATAGAATGGTACAACCCCCCCCCCCCCCCCCGCAAAAGGGTAAGTAGACCTATTAGAGATAGGGGGAAAGATTAGGACTGTAGTAAGGAGCGGATTCATGAAATGGAATCTACTTCAGGAATTCTCAACCTTTTTAGCCCAAAGGAACCCCTAAATTAGTTTAAATCCAGTTAATCGTGAGTCAGTGACCCCTTGCATTCCTGGCTGATAGAAATAATGTAACCCTTACAGAAAGTGCCCTTCTGCTGGCTCTGCCAATCATTGTTGGTCCTGGAACTATGTAAGCAGCACCATCAAATGGATGGTCAACCAGCTACAGCTCAAGGAACCTCTTGCAACCTATGGAGGAACCCTAGGGTTCCACCAAACCTTAGTTGAGAATGGCTGATTTACATTCTAGAGCGAGTTATGTGCTCAGAGATGACACATTCCTCTGAAATCCCGGTGCCTGTGCAGTCCCTGCCTGCTTTCAATATCCTAGATTGTAAGCTCTAATGAGCAGGGCCCTCTGATTCCTCTTGTACCAAATTGTATTGTAACTGTAATGTCTGCCTTCATTTTGTAAAGCTCAGAGCAAACTGCACGGCACTATATAATAATAATAATAATAATATCTGACACAGATCAGCCTCTGCTACCTTATGATTTGCTACGAAGTTACTATGTTGCAGTCTGATCACTGGGAGAAAGAAGGCTGAGAAAAAAAAAAACAGTATTTCTTCTTTTATAGTAGTGATTTCTAGCAGCCTCGTGTATTATGTCTCCATTCTATGAGTGTCTCCTGAAGCATGTCTCTAGCAACTCCTATAGCATGTTCAGTCTCTGACAGTCTTCTTCAGCGTGTCCACCGTATCTGACCATCTCTTTTGTCATGGCTGCAATCTCTGACCATCTCTTTTTTCATGGCTGCAATCTCTGACCACCTCTTGTATGATGTCCGCAGTCTCTGATCACCTCTTGTATGATGTCCACAGTCTCTGACCACCTCTTGTATGATGTCCGCAGTCTCTGACCACCTCTTGTATCATGTCCGCAGTCTCTGACCACCTCTTGTATCATGTCCACAGTCTCTGATCACCTCTTGTATGATGTCCGCAGTCTCTGATCACCTCTTGTATCATGTCCGCAGTTTCTGACCACCTCTTGTATCATGTCCGCAGTCTCTGACCACCTCTTGTATCATGTCCGCAGTCTCTGACCACCTCTTGTATCATGTCCGCAGTCTCTGACCACCTCTTGTATCATGTCCGCAGTCTCTGACCACCTCTTGTATCATGTCCGCAGTCTCTGACCACCTCTTGTATCATGTCCGCAGTCTCTGACCACCTCTTGTATCATGTCCGCAGTCTCTGACCACCTCTTGTATCATGTCCGCAGTCTCTGACCACCTCTTGTATGATGTCCGCAGTCTCTGACCACCTCTTGTATCATGTCCACAGTCTCTGACCACCTCTTGTGTGATGCCCTAAGTCTTTGTATCCTCCTGTGTGTCCTCCTGTCTCTGATAAGCATATTCAGTGAATTTTATGCATAGCCCTTTGGCGATGTTGAGAGCTGCAATCTCTGACCATCTCTTTTATCAGGTCTGTAATCTAACCATCTCCTATGTTATGTCCATAGTCATTGACCATCTTTTCTCATTGCTGCAGTCTCTGACCATCTCTTGTATTATATCCAAAGGGTATTATATCCACAGTCTCTGCAATGTATGCAGTCTCTGACCATCTTTTGTCATTGCTGCAGTGTTTTCAGATACAACCTAACTGTAAACAGAGAAACTTTTCTTGAACATTAGAGTGAAGTTTTCATTTTTTTTTTTTCAGGGCCACAAATTGTGGTCAGTGTCTATGGGCCAGATGTCTTTGGGAACGACATTGTTAGAGGTTATGGAGCCGTCCATCTTCCCTTTACTCCAGGAAGGTAGGCCATTATAATGCTGATTAATATTTCTTTGACTTGGCTGTTAATAAATCTCACCTTTCAGAATTTCGGTCAATGTACTCAATTTCATTAGTAAGTCAAAATAAAAATTGAGCTGTAATTTTGAAAATGCCAAACCTTCTTCTGTTTCAAATATAATGTTTCAGCTACATTTACACACCTTTTAGGCTCCATGCACACTAGAGCTCAAAAAAGCTTTTTCTGGACTCCAGATTTCCGGCAGTAAACGCTGGTTGAAAAACGCGCTTTTAACAGCCGGCGGACAGAGACGGACTCCGTGGAAGCGGAGTCCGCCTCGTGTGAAAGGGGCCTTAAAGTGATATTAAAGTCTAATTTTTTTTTCCTATAAAAATAACAAACATGTTATACTTAGCTGCTCTGTGCAGGGGTTTTGCACAAAGCAGCAAATCCTTTTTGGGCTCATGCACACTGCATCTCAAAGAAGCTGCTCCTACAAGCGTTTTGAGGGGTTTTTTTTTGTTTTTTAAAAGCTTTTATTTTTCTCTCCCTGGAAACTCTCCTCCATGATAGCCAGTGAGTCCATGCCCACTTAGGGCTGATGCACACTGTATCTCAAAGAAGCTGCTCCTACAGGCTTTTGAGCTTTTTTGAGCTCTAGTTTTTTTCTGCCTGGAAACCCTCCATGCTAGCCAATGTGTCCATGCTCACTATGGCGTTTACAGGCATATGAGCTTACAGGCAGAAAAAACCCCCACCAAACTCGTGTTTTTGAGAGCAGCTTTCCAGCAGAAAAGACGCCCAAGCACCCAAAAGCGCACGAAAAAGAGTGTAAAAGCGCAAAAAAAGCCAAAAACAAGAAAAAATAGCTGAGGGAAGGGTTTACGAAAACAAAAACGCTTCTGTTAAGAGAAGCTTGAAAAAGCACATGCTTCTTCAAGCTTTTAGGCAGAGAAAAAAAAAGCTCAAATGCCTGTAAAAGCAGCTTTTTTTTTTTTTTTTTTTTTTTGAGCTGCAGTGTGCATGAGCCCTATACCATTTCAGGAGTTTTACAGGCAGAAAAAAAAACTCCAAACCCTTTTTTGGGGGGGGGGGGTTCTGCCTGTAAGTTTGTATGCCTGTAAACTCCTGAGAGGCAGAGAAATAAAAGCTCAAACGTCTGTAAAAGCTGTTGTTTTTTTTTATGTGTGCTGCAGTTTGCATGAGCCCTTACAGGTAAAACAGCTCTCAAACACAGTATATATTTCATCTGTGCTTTTAGATGTTTGCCTTGAGTTAAGCTTTAAAGTTGTTCCAAAGGCATAAAGATTTTTCACCTTAATGCAATCTCTGCAAAAAAAAAAAAAAAAAAGAAAACATGACCCCCCCCCCCCTTAAAGTGATACTGAACTTACCTGCTCTGTGTACTTGGTTTTGCACAGAGCAGCCTGGATCCTTCTCTTCTTGGGTCCCTCTTCGGTGCTCCTGGCCCCTCCCCCCCCTTGAGTGCCCCCACAGCAAGCAGCTTGCTATGGGCACACCCAAGCCGCAGCTCCGTGTATTCATTTGGACATGGAGCTGCGGCCTGGCCCTGCCCCCGCTCTCCTTTTTGGCTCACTGACTTTGACAGCAGCAGGATCCAATGCTGTTTCGCTGCTGTCAATCGAGGAGGGAGAGTCCCAGGCAGCTGAGTCTCCCGTGCAACATCGCTGGATTGGAGGGAGCTCAGGTAATCATTAGAGGGGCGGAGGGGGGCTGTTGCACACCGAAGGCTGCTTGCACAGAAGTTTTTTTTTTTATCTTCATTCATTCTATGCATCTGACTCGCAGCTAGTTCACACTGCTCTCTGCAAACCACTGTGGGTCTCAATATAAAGTTAATGACACCTCCAAATTGGTTCGCAGAACATAGTGTGAACTGTGGAATCGGAACGCATGGGTCTAAACACCTATGTGATCCAATTCCAGTGCGGACCAAAAGAAGGGTCCTGCATAATTTTAGTGCAAATGCGATGCGATTTCAGCCATACAAACTGGGCAGCTACAAGAGGGACAGGGCCAGGCCAAAACAGGCAGTAAGAACAATTCTAACCCTAATACCCTCACATAAAGCATTGATTACACAGACATGCTCACATCAGTGAGCTAGATGGAAAAAACACAAAGGAGCATTGAGGGGATCGGTCCCATGCTGTACATACAGCAGACACAGGTGTCCGGTCCCTTGCACAGCTGACTTTAGCAGAAAATATTAGACCAAAGAAGAAGAAAATCTTTTGAAAATAAGGTAGTATGCTACCTACACAAGTGTTGAAATCAAAGTGATTATAAAGGCGCACTTTTTTTTTTTTTTTTTTTTTTTTTTTTTTTTTTTTTTAGAATAACAAAAATTTTATACTTACCTGTGCTGTGCAATGAATTTTCAGAGCAGCCCAGATCCTCCTCTTCTGGGGTCCGCCAGCAGCTTTCCTGGTCCCACCCCCCATGCTGAGTGCCCACATAGTAAGCCTCTCCCCCGCTTCCTCCTCCCAGGCTGCAATTGACAGCAGCAGAAGCCATTGGCTGTGGGTAGAGCTGCTTGTAGAAGGTTTTTAGAATGCATTAAGGTAAACCTTCTGCCTTTAGAACCACTTAAATTTTTGGACAGAGTGTGTCTTATTAATTCTCGTACAGTTATTGTAGGATCTTTGCTTCTAGAAGCTAATCTACGTAAATGATGCTGAGGTTTAGTTACAGGTAGCTCTATTTCAGCAGCAGTGAGCTGGTGGTAGAGGGCGGTGTGATGTGCATTTCAGCACATAACACAGTTCTTTTTTTTTTGTGTCAACTTTATTTTAGGTGCACAAAGTAATATGTAATTTATGTCACTGCACAGTAGCATGGTTCGTTGTGCCGCAGTGTGATGACATGCAGTGCCTTCCCATGCACTTCAATAAAGTGCAATATGTCTGCATGTTATCACAGCTCAGTGTACTGCACCTCTGGGCTGCATGTTGTCACAGCTCACTGCAACACACCTCTGGACTGCATACTATCACAGCTCACTAGACCACACCTCTGGACTGCATGCTATCACAGCTCACTAGACCACACCTCTGGACTGCATGCTATCACAGCTCACTAGACCACACCTCTGGACTGCATGCTATCACAGCTCACTAGACCACACCTCTGGACTGCATGCTATCACAGCTCACTAGACCACACCTCTGGACTGCATACTATCACAGCTCACTAGACCACACCTCTGGACTGCAAGTTATCACAGCTCACTAGACCACACCTCTGGACTGCATGCTATAACAGCTCACTGCACCACACCTCTGGGCTGCATGTTGTCACAGGTCACTGCACTGTACCTCTGGGCTACATGTTGTCACAGCTCACTGCACTCCACCTCTGGGCTGCATGTTGTCATAGCTCACTGCACCGTACCTCTGGGCTGCATTGCTATGTGAACGGGGGCACATGAAAAACAATTGTTTTCTATGTGCTCCAGCAGTGACTTGCATTCTTCCAGTGTGTGAACAAGCACTTAACATGCAGACATGCTTTTTGGTAATTTTTTTAAGTGCCTGTTCACACACTGGAAGAACGCAAGTCACTGCTAGAGCACATAGAAAACAATTGTTTTTCATGTGCCCCCCGTTCACATAGCAATGCAGCCCAGAGGTGCAGTGCAGTGAGCTATGACAACATGCAGCTCAGAGCTACGTTGCAGTGACCTGTGACAACATGCAGCCCAGAGGTGCGGTACACTGAAAGTGCAAGTCAAAATGTAAAAGTCACATCATGAAAATTTCAGCTAAACCATGCAACAATAACTGAAAGTATGTGCTCCCTGTATTCTTACTTTAAATGCACTTTCCAAAGCTGTGGGTAGAAGTAAAAGTGACTCTCTCTGTTTGCTTGTCCACAGCTCTTTTGTTTTGATTTAAAGGATTACCTCATCTCCAGAAGCGCCAATACACATCTCCGTGATTTATCCAATGAATCATACTTGACACGGGTAGACAGACTATAAATGGCTTCATAATGCCTACTGAGAACAGCTTGCTCTATCTGAACTCTGTGTAGAGAGATGTGATGGCTGGAAGTCTGGCCTTCTGAGGTTATGTGTCCAAGCAACAAACTGATTGGCTTTTAAAAACTTACTGCATTAAAAATTTCTAGCTGTAGAGTTTCAGCTCTTAGGAAAATGTGCTTATGGCTTAAAGAAACTTCACCAGACCGTTCATTTTAACAACATAAAATAACATATGCATTTAGCATATTTTATGCATTACTTGTAAATGCATCCCTTGTTTAGCCACCTCAACGACTGCTGCTGGGTGCCATTATCTTGGATGTGATTTCAGAAAAGACTCAGAGCTGTCTCTCAAGTGATCCTTTAGCAGTGGTGGTCAACTTGCAAATTATAGAGGGCCAAACAATAGCAGTCCATTGAGGTATATTGCATCAAGTTAGGCAGCCCATTAAAAAAAATAGGCTGTGATGCACTTCAACATCCGACATATTAACCCCCAGCATTGGTGTCCGTGGACACAATAATAACTTCCAACATTAGTGCCAGGGATTGCAATAACCCCCTGCACTGGTGTCAGTGGATGCAATAGTAGGATTTTTATAACAGATTACCTGTAAAATCCTTTTCGTGGAGTACATCACGGGACACAGAGCACCATAGTAATGACTATATGGGTTATAGGCCACCTTTAGGTGAATGGACACTGGTATAACCTAAAAGGAAGTGCCCCTCCCTATATAACCCCTACCATACCGGGAATATCTCACTTTTTGTAGCAAAGTAATATATACACATATCCCAATAAGAGGGGAGGGTCCTCTGTGTCCTGTGATGTACTCCAAGAAAAGGATTTTTACAGGTAAGCTGTTATAAAAATCATATTTTCTTTATCGTACATAACGGGACACCATAGTAATAACTATATGGAATGTCCCAAAGCAATGCCATCTGAGGGAGAGGGAGACACAAAGCAAATAGCTGCCACCAGGCATGAGGACCTATACTGCCACCTGCAGCACACTGCGCCCAAAGGTGGTTTCCTCCTGCCATCTTACATCCATTTTGATAGAATCTTGTGAATGTATATACTGATGACCAAGTAGCGGCCTTGCAAACCTGAGCAGGGGGAACCCTGACCTCTCTCTGATGGTGGGTGCCCCTAATGATGGCTGACAGAGCAGGATAAATAGCAATGCTGCCACAGGAAGCCTTTGCTGACACTTGAGCACATCACAGGAGAAGCATGGTATGTAGCTTTTACACCCTCTAGTGGCAAAACACAGGCAAGGCATCGCATACTCACACCAGAAAGAGCAAGTGAATATATATATATATATATATATATATATATATATATATATATATATATATATATAATATTATATAGAGAGAGAGAGATATATCTGGAAATTATCACAGACAAATCCAGCCTTCACTCATCACGGCGGGCTATGTCATGCCAGACCTTCAAGGACCGTGTCCACTCCCTTGGACCTGTACAGCCCCACTGCTGGAAAACTCTTTGGCTGTATTAACATGACCAAGGTGCTGGATCCCAGGGTCCAGCTCTCAAAAGAGAAGAATTACAGGCAAAAACCTTGTTTCTTGTTGTACGAGGCCCGGGTACCATCCATTTGGCTTTCAACCACTTTAGATGGATCCATTTGCACAGTCCCTTGATCCCGTAAGGGATTACTTAGCGTAGCTCTCTTTGCACTTCATCACATTGGTGTCAGTAACTACTGCAGCAGTGACCCCAGGTGTCAGTGGCAGTATTACATAACACCCCAAGTGCTCAGTTGCATTGCTATTTGCCCCCCCCCCCCCAATTAGTCAATTAGTGGCCAGAAGCTCCACCTAAAAGGGGAAGTTCTGCTTGTTTGCACATTCCCCTCCTGCCCTCCACTGTAATTTTTCTCCTAGGACAGTGATCATCAACCCTGTCCTCAGGGCCCACTAACAGGCCAGGTTTTATGTATTACCTTGGGGAGATGCAGACTAGAATACTGCAATCACTGAGCAGCAAATGATATCACCTGTGATGTATTTCAGTTATCTTGCAAACCTGGCCTGTTAGTGGGCCCCGAGGACAGGGTTGATGACCACTGTCCTAGGACACATCACTGGTCTCAGGAGACTACAGGACCATGTGCGTGTCCCCAAGGCTTCGATATCTGTTTCCCTTTCTAGAGATACCAGCGCCTGCACCTGAAGCCGATTGAGAATTGGCTCGAGTGATGACATTGCTGGATCCCTGCACAGGTAAGTGTCCTTATTTTAAGTCAGCAGCTACAGTATTTGTAGCTGCTGACTTACATTTTTTGGGAGGATCCTGAAGCTTCTCTTTAATCTTTTATCTAGTGCAGATTGGCTCAGATCATGTGACTAAGTGCCTACAACTTCACAGAAGTGCCCTGGATTGAAAAGAGCTGAAGTAGCAGCAAATATATGTATTTCATCCTACCGCTGAGTTCCTCTTTAGTCCATTAAATATCATTAGAAAAGAATCGGTTCTCTGTGAGCAGAGAAATTAAGCATCTTAAAATTATCAATGATTGCAAGACTTTGTAGCTCATAAAGCATATTCTCATGGGTAGAACCATCTCGAGGTGTAATGGTTTATTAGGCTTTAAGTTTCTTCTTTGTACCGACTCGCTGAATTCTTCTAAAACGTTTGGAAGACACTTAACGAACTCCCTCGATAATATACAATATACATTATACAAACTGACATTCCGTATTTAGGAGTATTTGCAGCTCTTTAGCATGTAAATGAGTCTTTGTAGAGTTGGCTTTAGGTGACCACATTCTTCTGGTTTTACCCTGCTGAGTGAAGGACAACGTTTGATAGATCTGTTGTATTCATCTAGTACAGGCTCTGTAATATTTATATATTTTGTGTTTTTTGTTTAAGACATAAGAAGACGATCCCTATGTTTGTTCCAGAGTCGTCCTCCAAGCTTCAGAAGTTCACAAGGTAGAATCCTGCTTTTTTAAAAATTTTTTCATGTTCTAGGGGAAAAATACAAAAACCACACATGTACTACATCTTACTTGCTCATAGCCCTATGTTTTACCCTTTTACAAATGATGCAAATGTACATCCTAAATTTCTGTTTGAGCTCAAATCACTGCACCTCTGTGGCATAAAAATCCCAACCCTTGTTGCCCAGTTCTTCTCTGCTGCACTGCAGAACACCTCCCTATCTCTATATCATAAGCAGGAAGTGTTCTCTAGTCCAGCAGGAAACACACGGCCAGGGTTGATAACACCATTTTGGGATTTCAATGTAGCATGGTGATAAGTTCACCACAGAAATTTAGGAGCTCACTGGATTTCTGGCAGGATCAATGGGTATTTTTTCTCTACATGCAGCATGTTTAAAGGGGGTACCGTCCCATTGTTGGTGTCATTGGGCGAGTTGTGCCCCATCATTGCTGTCATTGGGAGGAATTGTGTCGCATCATTGGTGTCATTGGGAGGAATTGTGTCCTATCATTGGTGTCAGTGGGTGGAGTTATGCCCCTTCATTGCTGTCAGTAGGGGAAATTATGCCCCATGGTTGGTATTGGTAAATGAAATAGTGCCCCAAGGGCCAGATAAAAGCAAGCAAAGGGCCGCATCTTGTCCCCGGGCCATAGTTTGGAGGCCACTGATCTAGAGATTGCTGAGGATTTCTTGAGCAATGAGCAACCTCTCAGACAAGTAACCATTGACATCAATGATCTTTTTAGCTATCTATATAGGGAAATTCTTCCCAAGGATCACAGATGTAAGGAGCACCCTTTCCTCTTACCACGATACTAGTGTACTGTAGGCTGTATATACAATGATTTTTAACAGGGGGTCCCTGAACCCAGAAATCAGATAGCAATCAGATGTGCAGCATGATTCAACAGCTGGCAATTTGCATGAAGGCTTTTTCCATAATTATACGTGGTCAGAGCAGCTGTGGAAAAGACGGAGAGAGATGGACATCTACGGCCCTGGATTATTTAAAAAAAAAAAAAAAAAATGCAAATGGCAAAATCCTTCTGATCAGGGGATGTTTAAAGAGGTCATGGAGTGCCCAAAGTCCTTCCGTTGTTTCCTGAGCGTACTATAACTGGCCAAATTACCTCATCCCTACTTTTCCATGAGAATTTTCTGTTGACGTTGTCTGTAGGTAACTTATACACATGAGACTGAAGACTGTGGGACCAGAAAATCTTATCATGCATATTTTAATTCACCGGATAATTTAACAGAGGAACCCCCATTGATCCTTCTCCCTTCCTAGACCACTAAAACATTGGTAAGGGAAACCTATTTGGTGGATGGTTTAATGCAATGGGGTTGATTTGCTAAAGGCAAATAGATTGCACTTTGCAAGTTCAGTTGTACTCCAAGAGGACATTTGCTCCAGAACTTACTTAATGAGGGGAAGTTCTTCTGACTCCCACCTTCCAATCATGTGCAAGTAAAAAATATTTTCTCCCTGCATGTGATAGGGTGTTCTTTGCAAAGTTAAGCTTCACCTCATTTGAAAAGCTTTGCTGCAAATGCCCTTCCAGGGTGCAACTGCACTTGCAAAGTGCATAGTCTATTTGCCGTTACTAAATCAACCCCATTGAGTCTGGAATGTTAAAAGCATCTTAAAGTGAAACTAAACTTTCCTTTGCAGCCAAGGAAGCCACTATCCATTTCGTTCCACTTCAAAGCACCTCTGTTGTGGAATTAAAAAAAAAATACCCTGCAAAAAAAGATAATTTAATATTCACCTGTGCTGCTGACCAGTCTTCACATCTCTGATTTCTTCGGCACTGGTAGAATCTGCACATCCAACTCTCCTTTAAATTCTGCATCTAAGTTGCCAGCTCTGTCCACCCTGGATGATCCAACAGTGAAATATCTGTACGAGAGGTTCCAATTCTGCTGATTTGTTGAAAGCTCCAACAGTGAGATATCTGAGTTCCCAGCTCTGCTGATTTGTTGTAATCTCCAGCAGTGAAATATCTGTACCTGCGTTCCCATCTCTGCTGAACTGTTGGAAGCTTCAACAATGAGATATCTTAGTTCCCAGCTCTGCTGAACTGTTGGTAGCTTCATGAGTTATTTGTATCCAAACCCCCACCTCTACCCAGCTGTTGGAAACGCCACCAGTGAGATGTCTTCAAATGAGCTTCCAGCTCTGTTCATTTGTTGGAATTGCCATCAGTAAGGAATCTGCATCTGTCATGAACAGGTGTGGCGAGACTGTGTGGACTGCAAAGAGGAAACCAAAACGCATGTAAGGTGAATAATATAAAGTTTATTAAAGATGAGTAGTAAACAAGTAAACACCCCAAATACAAATAGTGCTCAACTAACCAACAGAAACCCACAGACAACAGATAATATATACAGCAAAAGGGTGGTACCAAAATCAAACGTTAGCTAGGCCAGGATCATAATGAAGTAGAATAATAACGTATCGAACCGGGCAGGACTTCAGTGATTCAGGTTTTCTTTATATGACTTGTACGAGGACACAAGTTACTACAAAAGGACAGATATTTGCCCATTGGTTCTGACCTCTATGACCCATGCAATAGGGCAGCATACATAGAGTTCAGCCTTATGAGCTCCTATCTGACTTGTCTAACAATTGTAAAACTTGCATTTATATACATTTTACAAGCCTTATCTTAGCCATCTCTCCTAGATATCATTGGTTGCTAAAATCTACTGTTCTACAACCAGACAAACGTTTTCATTCCCAGAATTCCTATATGTTCATTAAAGTAATTTATAACTGGTTTTCTCCAATTAAAAACACCTGTGTAGAGACAGTATGGCACCCAGCTGTGTTAAATCAACCCTTCTTGTCCTGATAAGGCTTAACCAACTCAAAGATAAGATTTACGACTTTGGGAAAAACCCCACCAAATGTGTTATGTCTTATTGTTTTTCACTATACAATCCTATGTGTATGTATACATACATTGGTTTCACAAAAAGGTACTGTATTATCTACATAATATATATATTACATACACACATCAGTGTTATCCTGTTCAATGTATTTTAACAGTTTTAATGAGGGCACAAGCAGACATTTGTTTGACCCTGTCAAACCTAATTAAAGTGGTTGTAAACTCTCCCCCACAAATTTGTCCCATGGAAATCAGCATAAAAAAAACCCTAATGAACACTGTGCATAACTTTCCCATATTCCACATAATTATTTCTAAACCACCTGTATAAGATGTTCTTATCTTATCAGGCTGTATTTCAACTGCTGTCAAAAGTTCTCTCTTCTTAAAGAGGGATTTCACTGTAAAAAAAAAAATATTAAAAGCCAGCAGCTACAAATAGTGCAGCTGCTGACTTTTAATAAATGGACACTCACCTGTTCCAGGATCCAGCGATGTCAGAAGCCGAGGCCGATCGATCTCTCGGCTGCTGCTGCCGCCATTCTAGGGGAGGGAATCGGGAAGTCAAGCGTTGCGGCTTCACTTCCCGGTTCCCAACTGCGCATGCGCGATTTGCGCAATGAGAATGGTTCGCGCTGTCTCTAGGACCCGTGTGTGTCCCAGCAGACAGCGCACCAGGACAGGAAGAAGCATAGACTCCCGTGGGAGTCTATGCCCGGAAGTGGGTGCAAATACCTGTCTTAGACAGGGATCTGCACCCCCCTCCCCCTGAAAGGTGCCAACTGTGACACTGGAGGGGGGGAGGGTTCCAATGAGCGGAAGTTCCACTTTAGGGTGGAACTCCCGCTTTAAACTAACTTATAAAAAAATATCAGAAAGAAGCAAAGAGGTCATCTAAAGTTCAACAATGAAGATTTTCTATATCTATGGAATAACATAGTATACATTAATAAAGATTAATAATTATTGCTTTACTTATTGAATAATATTGATAAGACCACTATTATATAATAATAATAATATGAATAATAATTATATTATCAATATAAATATGCAAATTAATATTAATAACATAAAATATATATTGGTTAATATGAAATTCTACTACAATACACAGAAGATCAGCAGATAACAAAGGGCAGTTCCGGAATCACAAACGTTAGCCAGGCCAGGGTCATACACAGCAGATGAACAAGGGCAGAACAGGAGAGGGAGATGATGGATGGGAACAGGAACACAGGAGGGACAGGATCAGGATGGAATCAGGTTCAGGTTACAGGCTAACAGGTCAGGGCGCAAGGACGATACCAGGGCAAGCAATGTGACACCTGATCGCAGGAGGTGCCGAATGCTCCACACTGCCAGGATTCATCTGCTGGTGAACGCCAGTACTGCGGCCCAAAGATGACATAACACCAGCAGAGGAAAGCTCTCCTGACAGTTCCAAACTGCCAGGAGATACCTGCTGGTGGACCTCAGTACTGCACGCCAAATGATATTACCAGCGGATGGCACCTTTCCTGACAGCATCTGAGTTCCCAGGTCTATTGGCTGTTGTTGCCACTTTGACAACAACCAGTAGTTGTCATTATACTTTTAATTTGTTACTACTGAAAACCTTCAGACATATAAGTGGCTGGTGGGTTGTGTGGCTCAGTGGTATCCACCCAGAGCCTCAAAATCTGTAATCCTAATTGGAGAGGAGAGGAAGTCATACACTATGAGACATTGCTGGGAATGCCCCTATTACACCCTCATATGACACTACCCGCTTCCTTGACCTTCATGTTTTTTGCTTGCGTCCATAGGTGATGGACTTCTTCTCAGTAAACAGCAGTGAGAAACCTACCCACTTCAACATCTCAGCCAAAGTTTGCATATTCTTGCATGCTAAAAGCTGATTCCTGATTGTTCACTGGTTTGCTCCTTGCTATTCCCAGTAGTCTTATTCCCAGTTTCTAAATGGAAATCTAGTTCCAGTTTTCGCTTTACATTATGAGACATTTCTGATTAAATGCCCATCTTTTCCTCTGAGCCCCCTGTGGATTTTAATGTATATCTCCTGCTGAGAACCTCAGAAATGATTGCTCCATGCAGCAGAACTAGTTATGTGTCCAGGAAAAGGTTATTACGCTTCTAACCATCATTGTCTGGTTCATAAGGTAACCATTTCACCTCTCTCCAGAGGCCTTCGCTATCTCCTTTTTGTTAATGTTTTATATTTGTTCAAATAATACTTACCGGTAACTTAAAAATTGTGGGATCTCAGTCATTTTTTACGCTCTATCAAGATGGTGCTACATGTTATCCTGGCTACTGTAAGAATTATGAGATTTTTTGATAAAATAAGAGTTTTTAGAGAAATATCAAGGTAGGATAGATGTCCTTTATGTGATAGAGACAGGGAGTGTGAATACTATCAGAAGTTCATGTGTGTGCCAAAAATTCCTTAATTTGTTTTAAACTGTGCTATGTGAAATTACATGCAATCCCTACTTATCTTAACGCAGAGTTCCATTCGTTTTGTACGTTTATTTAAAAGTCAGCAGTTACAAAAAGTGTAGCTGCTGACTTTTAGTAAACAGATGCTTACCTGTCCCATGGTCCAGCGATGCAGCCACCCGAAGCCTCGCTCCTCTGCTCTCTGCAGCGCCGTCATTGCAAGTGTGGGCACCCAGCTTTGACAGCTTACGGTCTCACGGCCAGGTGCGCATGCGCGCATCGCCCTGCGCTCTCTTAGTTAGCCTCAGCTCTGTTCCTGTGAGCTGTGTGAGGGGGGGTGTGTCCTTTCCCTCCAATCAGCTTTCAGATCTCTCCTCACTGAGCTCCACGGAGTGTAATTTCCGCTCTCCGTCCCTTTTTTCTGACTGCTAAGGCAAGCTTCACAAATTCTGGACTTTGAAAGGCTGTAGAGAAGGGAAGACTTGAGATAAACAGGTACAACTTATGCAGGAGGATTTGTTTCATTTCTGTGTATTGCCTGAGGCCAGTCACTTCATTGGGTACATGTAAGGGTTTACATCCACTTTAAATCAAAAGGGATAACTTCCTCCTTAAGTGGTTTCAGTAGAGAAGATGAGCCTGTACAAGTTTGCAGAAGGGAAGGTAAGACTGGAGTTCACTTTTAATTCCCACACAGCCTCCAGTGTCGTCCTAAATAAATGTCTTTTGGAGATTGATAAATGCACATGGCATTCTTCCCGTCTCGGTAAGTCTCTGTGCTATTTACTCACAGTGACTGGCTGACAAACTAAATGTCTTGGCTTGTTATTGGAAAGACTGGCCACCCTCTTACTAAAAAAAAACAAAAAAAAAAAAAAACTCAGAAAAGGAGAGACTGGTTATTTAATTTTTTATTTGGGGGGGGGGGGGGGATAAAAAGTGATTGTTTTGCAGGCAGCCTCTGATGAATAAAACATGACTATTCTCACTTCTGAGGAGTGAGTCAGCTTCCAACCATGATAAATGCCTGTGCTGCCTTCTCCTCTTCTTCTCTATCATTTGTTTCGGTCTAGCGCCTTGTTACGCTTCTCGTGTCTGAGGGAAGTTTTCCTTCTAAACGTCAAAGTTTGTATTTGTGTGACGGGGAGATTAGAGAGATTTTCCACTTTTAGAAAGAAATTGATAAATGTCTACATCTGTCCCATGCTGTGTGCTGCAGAACGATAACAATGTCCCTTATGGAACTTCTGGTGTTTTTTATTTTTTATTTTTTTATTATTATTTTTATTTTACCTGCTTTTTCGTGGGTTGCAGATCAAGGATAGCCTCCAGGTGACTCTAGTGCTGATAAAAAGAACTGACTGGTAGGTGTTGTAAGGTTTTTCTTGAATAGAGGAGATAAGAATCTGCTTTAAAGTATTACTAAACCCAGAACAGTAAAATCAGTCTATATATTCAGTAAAGCATGCTTGTTATACTCACTGTGGAAACTAAGGGGTTAATCCTCTGCATTGTGTAAAAAGGCTGTTTGACCCTGTCTTCTCTGATCCTCCCCTTCTTCCACTGTCCCTAATTCATCTTCTAATAGAACAGAGCCCTAGGAGACACTTATGCTCAGTTTGATGTGTATTTCTAGAGAGTTTTTATTTTTTTGAGGGTGCATGTGATCAGCTCAGGGCCAATCAGCACTGTCCAGACAAAGGGTTAGGGGCCATGAAGCCTCATAGGGCAGTCAGAGGAGAATGAAAATCCCTCCTACAAGCTTTAATCGCTTAAGGACCAGCCCACGTACATATAGTGCAGCAAGATGACCCTTTGGCTTGAAATCGCGTACCTGTACATGATTTTTTTTCTTTAGGGTCTGGGGCGACCCGCTCCCACTGTGATTGGAGACAATCACTGGGACCCGCCGATCGTTTCCGAGGCAGACACTGATACTGCTATATACTGCTGATGAGAAAAAGGTTTTTTAGCAGTTTATATTTACTAAAACTATTGCATTTCCTTGTCCTGGGTTTAGTAACAACAAACTTTGCTAAAAACCCAATTGAAATGACACCTTTACATCTTTTTATAATCCGGTACCTCCTACATGTTGATTTTTGACTGATTATTGCTTGTGAGTTTATGCAGTGGACCTTTCCCCCTCTAAACTGAAATTGCATGTTTCATGCACCTCTACATACTGACTCTAAAACAATCCATGTCATTTTGGTAATCCATTATTTCATCTTTTACTCTCATGTACTTAAATGCTGTGGGTGTCAAAACAAAGTTACCCCAGTCCCCAGACACAGGTCCGAACTTCCGAGTGATATCAAAATCTCAAAAACAGGTACCCCCCCCGAAAGGTGCCAAATGTGGCAAAAGAGGGGGGAAGGAGGCCACTTTTGGGTGGAACTTCGCTCTAATGTATGATTAAAAAAATATTATTCTGAGGGCACAAATTGAAGCAGTGGGTGGGTCTGGCTTTGCATTTCAGAGCTGTATGATCTATAGCGGCTTTATAAAGTAGCATACAGTTTTGGAACGCATAGCAAGACCCACCTACTATCTCCATGTGTGCCTTCACAGACTGTCAGCAGGACAGTACCAGCTCTGAATCTGGCAGCTTAGCCGCTTGAATATGTAGATCTTGTAATTTGTGGATTCCTTTTGAAGCATCTTTCTATACAGCATGATCTTCACTGTGATCAGAGTGGATATTGTTTTATATCATATATTAAAGTTTTCATCACTACAAACTCTGGTTTGCGCTCAGTGTTTTGTAATCTGTATTTGGCAGCAAAAAAAAGCGTTTTTTTTACCATAATGTATTCTTTGCATTAAAGTAAAAAACATTTTCTATATCTTTGCCCCACCCTTCTCTGTGTGATGGGGAAGAGAGGGGAGCATAGAACCAGTGCTGTGCACAGCTACATCTGTTCTCCCCTCTTCCTCTTCACACAGCACTTGAGCAACAGCAGGAGCCATTGGCTCCTGCTGCTGTCAATCAAATGCAATGAGGAGGAAGTTGGGTGTGTCAGTGAGGAGACAGTCCTGCTGTGTAAGCCTATGGAGTGTGAGCTCGGGAGCTTGCAGACACTGTGTGCCTCCACAGTAAGCAGCTTGCTATGGGGACACATGAAGAAGAGGAGGAGCCAGGATTGCGAGCAGGGGACCTGAGAAAAGGAGGATCGGGCACGCTCTGTGTAGTACCACTGCACAAAGCAGGTGAGTATAACAGGTTTGTTTATTTTAATTCAAAATACTTTTTTGACTTTAGTAACACTTTAGGTAAACAAGGTTTAGGAAGCATCACAAAAAAAAATGAATATGCTGGAGATGTGTAGAAAGTGATGTAGAGAGTAGAAACGTAAATGTAGTGGAAACTCTACATACTCACAGGGGCGTTTCTTAATGAATAGAAAAGTCTTTGTGTAATATGTGAATCGGTAACCCTTCTCCTAAAAGCTGTGTGAAGTTGGCACCCCATGTTTGTAAAACCTGAATAAAAATATACCATTCGTTTGTGCCACGTTTGTGCTGATTTGTGCCGCAAAAATTAGCGTTTGTGCCGGTTCGGTTTCTGAGATATTAAACATTCAATTTAATGCAAGCCTTGCCCACTTTGCACCCCACGTTGCTGAATTTGAAAAACGAACGCGCCATTCGTTTGTGCCGCGTTTGTGCTGGTTTGTGCTGCAAAAATAAACGTTTGTGCCGCTTTGGTTGCAGAGATATTGTGCGTTATATGTTGTGAAACTCCGCCCACTTTGCACCCCACGTTACCGAATTTGAAAAACAAACGCGCCATTCGTTTGTGTTGGTTTGTGCTGCAAAAATAAAAGTTTGTGCCGCTTTGGTTGCGGAGATATTGTGCGTTATATGTTGTGAAACCCCGCCCACTTTACACCCCACGTTACCGAATTTGAAAAACAAAAGCGCCATTCGTTTGTGCCGCGTTTGTGCTGGTTTGTGCTGCAAAAATAAACGTTTGTGCCGCTTTGGTTGTGGAGATATTGTGTGTTATATGTTGTGAAACCCCGCCCACTTTACACCCCACGTTACCGAATTTGAAAAACAAACGCGCCATTCGTTTGTGCCGCGTTTGTGCTGGTTTGTGCTGCAAAAATAAACGTTTGTGCCGCTTTGGTTGTGGAGATATTGTGTGTTATATGTTGTGAAACCCCGCCCACTTTACACCCCACATTACCGAATTTGAAAAACAAACGCGCCATTCGTTTGTGCCGCGTTTGTGCTGGTTTGTGCTGCAAAAATAAACGTTTGTGCCGCTTTGGTTGTGGAGATATTGTGTGTTATATGTTGTGAAACCCCGCCCACTTTACACCCCACATTACCGAATTTGAAAAACAAACGCGCCATTCTTTTGTGCCGCGTTTGTGCTGCAAAAATAAACGTTTGTGCCGCTTTGGTTGCGGAGATATTGTGTGTTATATGTTGTGAAACCCCGCCCACTTTACACCCCACGTTACCGAATTTGAAAAACAAAAGCGCCATTCGTTTGTGCCGCAAAAATAAACGTTTGTGCCGCTTTGGTTGTGGAGATATTGTGTGTTATATGTTGTGAAACCCCGCCTACTTTACATCCCACGTTACCGAATTTGAAAAACAAAAGCGCCATTCAATTGTGCCGCGTTTGTGCTGGTTTGTGCTGCAAAAATAAACGTTTGTGCCGCTTTGGTTGTGGAGATATTGTGTGTTATATGTTGTGAAACCCCGCCCACTTTACACCCCACGTTACCGAATTTGAAAAACAAACGCGCCATTCGTTTGTGCTGGTTTGTGCTGCAAAAATAAACGTTTGTGCCGCTTTGGTTGCGGAGATATTGTGCGTTATATGTTGTGAAACCCTGCCCACTTTACACCCCACGTTACCGAATTTGAAAAACAAAAGCGCCATTCGTTTGTGCCGCGTTTGTGCTGGTTTGTGCTGCAAAAATAAACGTTTGTGCCGCTTTGGTTGTGGAGATATTGTGTGTTATATGTTGTGAAACCCCGCCCACTTTACACCCCACGTTACCGAATTTGAAAAACAAACGCGCCATTCGTTTGTGCCGCGTTTGTGCTGGTTTGTGCTGCAAAAATAAACGTTTGTGCCGCTTTGGTTGTGGAGATATTGTGTGTTATATGTTGTGAAACCCCGCCCACTTTACACCCCACATTACCGAATTTGAAAAACAAACGCGCCATTCGTTTGTGCCGCGTTTGTGCTGGTTTGTGCTGCAAAAATAAACGTTTGTGCCGCTTTGGTTGTGGAGATATTGTGTGTTATATGTTGTGAAACCCCGCCCACTTTACACCCCACATTACCGAATTTGAAAAACAAACGCGCCATTCTTTTGTGCCGCGTTTGTGCTGCAAAAATAAACGTTTGTGCCGCTTTGGTTGCGGAGATATTGTGTGTTATATGTTGTGAAACCCCGCCCACTTTACACCCCACGTTACCGAATTTGAAAAACAAAAGCGCCATTCGTTTGTGCCGCAAAAATAAACGTTTGTGCCGCTTTGGTTGTGGAGATATTGTGTGTTATATGTTGTGAAACCCCGCCTACTTTACATCCCACGTTACCGAATTTGAAAAACAAAAGCGCCATTCAATTGTGCCGCGTTTGTGCTGGTTTGTGCTGCAAAAATAAACGTTTGTGCCGCTTTGGTTGTGGAGATATTGTGTGTTATATGTTGTGAAACCCCGCCCACTTTACACCCCACGTTACCGAATTTGAAAAACAAACGCGCCATTCGTTTGTGCTGGTTTGTGCTGCAAAAATAAACGTTTGTGCCGCTTTGGTTGCGGAGATATTGTGTGTTATATGTTGTGAAACCACACTGACTTTACACCTTGTTACTACATCATACATACAGAACTTACAGAACCTATACTCAGCTTGGGTTTCCTTAATGTAAAGCTCCTCCCACTGTGCCGAGCACTGCACTTCATACTGTACCCTGGAAAAGGCAGCATTGGAGCTCAAACAACTTTTTGCTTGATGGTTTCATTCTAGCTCAGGGAATCCAGGGTAAATTAATTTTTAACATCTTTAATTTGAATTATTATTAATAATTATGCAATGTATTCAATTGCAGTGAAAATAATACATTTGGAATAGGTGATCGTGTGTTTGCTGTGTGTATACAAACATTTTTTCTTGCAATACTAGCACATCAACCTAATATAGTGGTCAGGTGGCAACACTAGTTGTGTTAATAACTGATGTCCCTATGTACTGTATACATCCTTTGTTCAGGGGTAGCCAGAATGTAAAATCATTGTAGTAACATATAGAAATGCTTTAAACTAGGGATGAGCCGAACACCCCCCGGTTCGGTTCGCACCAGAACTTTCAAATGGACCGCAAATTCGTACGAACGTTAGAACCCCATTGAAGTCTATGGGACTCAAACGTTTGAAATAAAAAGTGCTAATTTTAATGGCCAATATGCAAGATACTGTCCTAAAAAGGGTTTGGGGACCTGGCTCCTGCCCCAGGGGACATGGGTCAATGCCTAAAATGTTTTTAAAAATGGCCGTTTTGGCGGGAGCACTGATTTTAATGACGATTAAAGTGAAAAAAAAGTGAAATATTCCTTTAAATATCGTGCCTGGGGGTTGTCTATAGTATGCCTGTGAAGTGCCACGTGTTTCCCGTGTTTAGAACAGTCCCTGCACAAAATGACATTAAACGGAAATAACATCATTTAAAACTGCTTGCGGTTTTAATGTTATATCTGGTTCCTGCAATATGGATGAAAATCATTGAGAAAAATGGCATGGGTAGCCCCCCCACCCATTACCAGCCCCTTTGGATCTTGTACGGATATTAAGGGGAACCACGTACCCATATTACAAAAAGGAAAGACGTGGGGACTCCAGGCCCTATATACTCAGAACAGCAGTATACAGGCGGTGCAAACAAGACAGGGACTGTGTAGGTTTGTTGTGTTAAGTAGAATCTGTTTGTAATTTTCAACTGATACATTTTTAAAGTGTAGCTCCAGTCAAAAAAACTATTTTTAAGCTTTTTTGGAAAACATAGGGAAGGGTTATCACCCCTGTATAATTTGTTTTGTCGTCCATCTTTTTTCATCTCACTTGCTGTTGTCTCCTTCCGTTTAAAGTAGCAGATGTTTGTAAGTTGGATGTTTGAAAGTAGGGGCCTGCCCTATATGCTCTGCAGAAATGGCGGAACAAGGTGTTGGTGTTGTCACAACATTGTAAGCCCTCAAAGTGACTCTTGGTGGGTGCTGGAGCGCCCTGCTGTGAACGATTATATCAAGAATTGTAATTACATGTCATTGTTGAACAGTGGTAGAAAAATTGACCTTTGGTGGTTGTGGTGCTGGTGCCACAACACTATAAGTCCTCACAGTTACTCTGGGTGGGCACAGGAACGGGCCCTCCTGTGAACTATTATATCAAGAATTGTAATTACATGCCCCTGTTAAACAGGGGCTGAAAAATTGGGCCTTAGGCACTGGTGCTGGTGCCACGACACTGCAACCTCTCCCATATACTCTAGTTGTGGTGCAGGAATGAGCCCTGCTGCAAAGCATTGCATCAAAAATTGTAATTAAACGCCCCTGTTAAACAGGGGCTGTAAAATTGGGCTGGTGGCATCACCCAGAACCAAAAATGTTCTTCCAACATATCAGCGGAGGAGGAAGAGGATAGACAATCAACATAACAGGACAGTCACTCAGCATCAGCATAGATAGTCTTGAAGGGATGTGATATTTAAAAAAAAAATTATTCGGTTACATCAGCTTCAGGTGCTTGGTAGATGTGGGTGATCCAAGACTGATTCATCTTGATGAAGGTCAGTCGATCAACTGAGTCGGTGGACAGGCGCACCCTGTGATCGGTAACAAAGCCACCAGCAGCACTGAAGATGCGTTCCGAAAGAACGCTGGATGCAGGACAGGCTAGTAGCTCAATTGCATACTGTGCAAGCTCTGGCCAGTGATCCATCCTCAAGACCCAGTAAGCCAGAGGATTTTCGGTGGGAAAGGTGTCCAAGTCTGACCTTGCCCCTAGGTATTCCTGCACCATGTAAATCAGACGCTGGCGATGGTTGCTGGAACCGATCATACCTTGGGGCTGTGGACTAAAAAATTGTCTGAATGCATCGGTCAGACGGCCACCTTCTCCACCGCTCCTTCTGACCGATGCCTCAGCAACACGTTGTCCAGGACCAGGAGTTTGTAACCTCCCAGTCTCTGGGAACGCGTTGCACAGACCTTTCTGCAAGGCCTCCCGGAGATGTCTCATCCTCTGCTCCCTCTGCGACGGCAAGATAAGGTCGGCAACCTTACCCTTGTACCGTGGATCAAGGAGAGTGGCCAGCCAGTAATGGTCCCTCTCCTTGATCCGAAGAATACGAGGATCCTTCCGCAGGCTTTGCAAGATCAGGGAGGCCATGCAGCATAGGGTAGCTGAGGCATTCGGTCCGGAGTCCTCTGGGTCACTAATGACAACATGATCTGCAGCTACCTCCTCTCAGCCACGTACAAGTCCACGGGTTTCTTGGGACTGTAAATCATCCCTACAAGATGCTGCTGCTGATGCTGAGTGCCAGCATCCACCTCCATGCTGACACAATCATCCTCCTCCTCCTCCTCCTCATCCTCTTCCTGTGTGATGGGTGGCACAGCAGGAACACTGTCCTGATAAAGGGGGCCTTGAGAGGCAAGGAAGTCCTCCTCTTCCTGCCTCTGTTCTGCCTCAAGTGCCCTGTCCATTATTCCATGCAGCGTATGCTCCAAGAGGTGGACAAGAGGTACAGTGTCACTGATGCATGCACTGTCACTGCTCACCATCCTTGTGGCCTCCTAAAACGGTGACAGGACAGTGCATGCATCCCTTATCATGCCCCACTGGCGTGGTGAGAAAAAACCAAGCTACCCAAACCCTGTCCTGGTGCCATAGTCGCACAGGTACTCATTGATGGCCCTCTGCTGCGTGTGCAGCCACTGCAGCATGGCCAACGTTGAGTTCCACCTGGTGGGCATGTCGCATATAAGTCGGTTCTTGGGCAGGTTCAACTCCTTTTGGAGCTCAGCCAGCCGAGCACAGGCATTAAATGATCGGCGGAAATGCACACAGACTTTCCTGGCCTGCTTCAGGACATCCTGTAAGCCCGGGTACCTGCCCAAGAACCGCTGCACCACCAGGTTAAGGATGTGAGCCACACAGGGCACATGGGTCAGTTGTCCTTGTCGGAGGGCGGAGAGGAGGTTGGTGCCATTGTCGAAAACCACCATTCCTGGCTTAAGCTGGCGTGGCGTCAACCACCTCTCGGCCTGCCCCTGCAGAGCTGACAAAACATCTGCCCCAGTGTGGCTCCTGTCCCCCAAACAAACCAGTGCAAGCACGGCATGGCATCGTATTGCCTGCGTACTTGCGTAGCCCCTGGAACGCCTACGGAGCACCGCTGGTTCTGAGGACAGAGCACTGGAAGAGGCCATGGAGGAAGAAGAAGAGGAGGGGGTGGAGGAGAGAGGTGTGTCACAACCAGTAGTAGCATTTTGGAGGCGTGGTGGTGGAACAACCTCCAACACTACTGCACCTTGTCCTGCATCCTTCCCAGCTGCCAGAAGAGTGACCCAATGGGCCGTGAAAGACAGGTAACGTCCTTGTCCATGCCTGCTGGACCATGAGTCAGCGGTAATATGCACCTTACCGCTGACCGCCCTGTCTAGCGAGGCAAGGACATTTGTCTTCCACATGCCGGTAGAGAGCCGGAATCGCCTTCCGTGAGAAAAAGGCGTTTGGGGACCTGCCACTGAGGAACCGCACATTGTACAAACTCACGGAAGGGGGCAGAGTCTACCAACTGAAAAGGCAGCAGTTGAAGTGCTAGCAATTTAGCCAAGTTAGCATTCAACCGCTGGGCATGTGGATGGCTGGGAGTGAACTTCTTTCGACGGTCCAGCAGCTGGGGCAGGGACATTTGCCTGCTATAATCGGACGTGGGTGTACTGCTAGCAGAGTGCCCGGAAGCACTTGGCTGTGACACACCTCATTCTACACCTTCATTCCTCTCAGAGCAGGTTTCAGAGAGGACTGAAGGTCTAGTGGGGTTGGAGATGCCAGCTGATGAGGAGCAAGGACAGGTCCGCTTTGTTCTTTGGTGTGGGTCTTTGAGGTACGCTTGCCAACGAGCTGCATGGCAGGTCAACATATGTCTGGTCAAGCATATGGTGCCCAAGCGGCTGATGTTTTGGCCACGCGAGATACGCTTGAGACATATGTTGCAAATAGCAGCAGTGCGATCTGATGCACTCGTCTCAAAAAGGGCCCACACCAAAGAACTTTTAGAATAACGCGCAGAGGCAGCGCCCTGCACAGGCAGAGCTCTGCGGTGTGATTCAGTCGGTGTGCTGCCCTTAAGCTGGCCCCCGGAGGGCATCCTGCCTCGTTGGACATGTGCCTCCTCCTCCTCCCTCCTATCAGGCACCCACGTGGAGTCAGTGCCCTCATCATCCCCTCCCTCTTCATTGCTGGAGCAAACCTGGCAGTATGCTGCAGCTTGTGGAACATGACTGCCAGATTGCTGTCCTTCTTGAGCATCCCCTCTCTCTGCGCTCACGCTACTGCCTTCCTCTAGCCGAGTATCATCATCAGAGCCTACAAAACACTGGGCATCCTCCTGGAGCATGTACCCAACACTGTGCTCAAAGAGTTCAGGAGACTCCTCAGGAGGACGTGGTGGGTCAAGGGAAGGAGTCACTGATGATGACATTGAGAGGCGGGAAGACGATGGGTTGACAGCTTCTTTGCTAGTACCCTGAGCCTGGGTGAGAGAGGATGAGGAGGATGAAGAGGGCTTGGTCATCCACTCTACCAAGTCTTCGGCATGTTGCGGCTTAACATGTCCAGCTGCCGAAAAGAAGGACAAGCGTGTCCCATGGCCACGTGCTGATGATGACGATGCACCGCGTCCACGACCAGCACTGTTGTCTCTAGACACAGAGCCTGCTTGCCCTCTTTTATCGGCTCGTGTCTGTCTGCCTCTCCTTGTTGGCCTTCCAGACATGGTAATGGCCTGAAGAGAGATGGGAAAACCAGCATTCGGGTAGTGTATATTGTGCTGGAGGCACACACAACTTCCACTAACTCCTACAGATGGCTCAATTAGAGAAGAGCTATGTAGGTGGATATAACGGTGTATACTGCGTTCAGAGCATGCAGAATCTCCTACAACTGACTGCAAGCTCTATTAAAAAAAGAGAAATATAGCTAGCTATATAGGTGGATATAATGGTGTATACTGCGGTCAGGGCACGCAGACAACAACCACTACAGAAGAGCAAGAACGAAAAATTGGCCGATAATAAACGGTGTATACTGTGTTGAAGGTACACAGAACACCCACTAACTCCTACAGACGCCAATACACTACACAAGGCCACCGCGCTGGCAGGCCTTATATAGTGTGGGGCGTGTACTACACAGCTTGAGCTATGATTGGCCACAGGCATCCTGCCTGTGGCCAATCATGGCTCTCCTTGCTGTCGGCGCTGTGATTGGCCAAGCATGCGGGGTCACAGTGCATGCTTGGCCAATCATGAGCCAGCAATGCACTGCGGTGGCGCAGTGCATTGTGGGCCGTGAGCGCCACACGAATTTGGCGCAAACAGCCCATAACATTCGGTATTCGCCGAACGGACGAACAGCCAATGTTCGAGTTGAATGTATGTTCGACTCGAACACGAAGCTCATCCCTAGTGAACAGTGTAGTGGACAGTATAGTGTAGTGATCAGTGTAGTGGTCAGTATAGTGTAGCGGACAGTATAGTAGTCAGTATAGTGGACAGTGTAGTGGTCAGTGTAATGTAGGACAGTATAGTATAGTGGTCAATGTAGTGGACAGTGTAGTGCAGTGGACAGTATAGTGGTCAGTATAGTACAGTGGTCAGTATAGTATAGTGGTCAGTGTAGTTCTCAGTGTAGTGGACAGTATAGTATAGTGGTCAGTGTAGTGTGTAATGGTCAGTAAAGGAATTAATCAAGTAGGTTAGTGTAGTGGTCAGTATAGGAATCAGGTAGGTCACTGCTATTGTATTTGAAGGGACTCGGGGAGTGCTAACAGTCCGCAGGTTAGGGGGTGCAAATGACTTGCCTTGACCCGGGTGCTGACAACCAATGCTACTCCACTGCCGCCCAGTAGATGGCTCACTGCGGGTCGATCAACCAGGGACAGTGGGGAGACAGACGACTGACCAGCTGAGATCCGGAAACTGGGTAGGTAGCAGGTGGATAGCAGCACGTAACAGACCGATAAGCAGCTACCATGGTGGGGGCACAAATCATCTTTAACACGGAAATTCAGGCTCACTTAGCATATTCGCTCGGGGGGGATGCCTAGGAGCTCACAGCATCACGCTGCTGCTTGGCGCCATGTAGTAACTCCGCCCCTCCGTCATCTACACTTCTTTCTGATGAATATGTGCAGCTGCAAATATCCCCTACTTTGAGACATATGAAGGGTGGTACAGAGGATTCACTTGGAGGAACAAATCAAATATCTGCACTGTATCTCCCACCTGCAAGCTTAGTTCTTCATTTTTTTTGCTTGAAAGTTGTAGATGGCCACTCCGAACCTCTCTCTCCTGCTGGAGTGCTGTTTTTCTTGGTTAACGTCTGGTTTAAACTTATGTTAAAAGAGAACTATGTCCCAACCTTTTTTTGGCCTTAGTTCTCTTTTTGTTCACAAGGTGACATTTAGTATGTTCTCCTGTGACAAAAAAACTCATGTGCATGTGGCGGGCCATTGCCCACTATATCCTGCCAGTGCAGATCAATGCTGCAGCCGGTACAGATCCTGACAATACTGTCGAAATCCACCCTGCCGCCTGATTGACAACTGCTCTGGCTCACTAGAGCCAGAGCCATCTGTGCCCGCCCCCTCCCTGTCTGTTCTTCCATTCAGCACTAGAGAATCGGAAAGGGGGATCCCTGTGGGGGTGGCAAAACTATGCATATGAAGTAAAACATATATAATATCCACCAAATCTGCACAAACCATTAACAAATAAATCTAGTTGTATGTATGATTTAATAACGAGGTGCTAAGTTGTTGTGGTTTGACAATATATACTGCTCAATATCTCTGCAACTATACCAGCAAAAACCTGGCACAAACGAATGGCGCGTTTGTTTTTGAAATTCGGTAACGTGGGGTGTAAAGTGGGCGGGGTTTCACAACATATAACACACAATATCTCCACAACCAAAGCGGCACAAACGTTTATTTTTGCAGCACAAACCAGCACAAACGCGACACAAACGAATGGCGCTTTTGTTTTTCAAATTCGGTAACGTGGGGTGTAAAGTGGGCGGGGTTTCACAACATATAACACACAATATCTCCACAACCAAAGCGGCACAAACGTTTATTTTTGCAGCACAAACCAGCACAAACGCGGCACAAACGAATGGCGCGTTTGTTTTTCAAATTCGGTAACGTGGGGTGTAAAGTGGGCGGGGTTTCACAACATATAAACACACAATATCTCCACAACCAAAGCGGCACAAACGTTTATTTTTGCAGCACAAACCAGCACAAACGCGGCACAAACGAATGGCGCGTTTGTTTTTCAAATTCGGTAACGTGGGGTGTAAAGTGGGCGGGGTTTCACAACATATAACACACAATATCTCCACAACCAAAGTGGCACAAACGTTTATTTTTGCAGCACAAACCAGCACAAACGCGGCACAAACGAATGGCGCTTTTGTTTTTCAAATTCGGTAACGTGGGGTGTAAAGTGGGCGGGGTTTCACAACCTATAACACACAATATCTCCACAACCAAAGCGGCACAAACGTTTATTTTTGCAGCACAAACCAGCACAAACGCGGCACAAACGAATGGCGCTTTTTTCAAATTCGGTAACGTGGGGTGTAAAGTGGGCGGGGTTTCACAACATATAACACACAATATCTCCACAACCAAAGCGGCACAAACGTTTATTTTTGCAGCACAAACCAGCACAAACGCGGCACAAACGAATGGCGCGTTTGTTTTTCAAATTCGGTAACGTGGGGTGTAAAGTGGGCGGGGTTTCACAACATATAACACACAATATCTCCACAACCAAAGCGGCACAAACGTTTATTTTTGCAGCACAAACCAGCACAAACGCGGCACAAACGAATGGCGCGTTCGTTTTTCAAATTCAGCAACGTGGGGTGCAAAGTGGGCGGGGCTTGCATTAAATTGAATGTTTAATATCTCAGAAACCGAACCGGCACAAACGCTAATTTTTGCGGCACAAACGAATGGTATATTTTTATTCAGGTTTTACAAACATGGGGTGCCAACTTCACACAGCTTCTCCTAAAGGGTGTGTAGCGGAAATATGTATGTCTTTATCCAAGGCATTTCAAACGTACTTTCAGGAGTAGAAATTGAAGAATCGTTCGTTCGTCCAATAGTTGGTTTATTGTTCAGAAAGATAAGCAAAGACGAGATTGACATCTGGTAACATATGGCATGGTGATGGCCTCAGAAGGAGGAAAGGGTCATCTGATCTACATTCTCCAAAGTGTAGAGTTCTTTCTTTCCCACCGATCCTTCCTTCCTCTCATAATCTTACTCCCTTCTTATACTTTTCATGATGTTATGTCAGCATATCCTAATAACTCCCACATTTGCATATATACCCAATATGGTTCAGTCTATTGATAAGTAGCATAACTCCACCCATTGTCCTGACTAACTCAAAAATAGAAATACCTACTCAGCAAAACCACTCCTCCCTATACAATCTGTTGTTGTGTGACCTTCAGAAACCATCACTTACTACCGAACATATAACTTACATATATTTTCAGAAACCCTTATCACTTAAAATATTAATTAACTCAAAAACTTCTAACAAGATGCCTAAAATGTTACTTGATGGCTTGTAGACTTCTGATAATATCAGAGCTCTAATCAGGAAATGACATTGCTGGGGGCATTCTGTTCCCCAGCAGTGCACGTTATGCCTCCATGTTGCCATATTACATTGACGTTTTTGACAGTTTTTGAAAATTACTGCTGCTGCAGATTGAAATGGCAAAGTATTTTTTAATAACATTAAAATATAAAATCATTATTATTATTATTATTATTATTATACAGGATTTATATAGAGCAGTTCTTAAAATGGCTTGCTTGGTGATTTTTTTCTCTATTTTTCCAAATAAGTAATACACAAAGCAGGAACTGCAAGGTATCTGAATGTACCTGTAAGGCTACAAATAAATACAAACTGTCAGCACTCCAGTGATAAACTGATACAATCCTGCTGCATAGGAATTTCTATTAATCACTTGCCATCCAGGGCAATTCTGACATTTCTCTCCTACATATAAACTTCATCCTTTTTTTGCTAGAAAATTACATAGAACCCGCAAATATTATATATGTTTTTTTAGCAAAGACCCTAGAGAATACAATGGCGGTCGTTTAAACTTTTTATCTCTCACGTTATTTGCACATACATTTTTCTAACAAGGTTCATGCTTTTAAAAAAAAAAAAAGTTAATCCAATTTTTTTTCATAATGTGAAAGATGAAGTTACGCTGAGTAAATAAACACCTAACATGTCACGCTTCAAAATGGCACACACTCGTAGAATGACGCAAACTTCAGGAACTTAAAAATCCCCTTAGGTGTCACTTTACTTTTTATTTTTATTTTTTTACTGGTTACATGTTTTAAGTTACTGAGGAGGTCTAGGGCTAGAATTATTGCTCTCGCTGTAACGTTCATGGCGATACCTCACATGTGTGGTTTGAACACTGTTTTTCATATGTGGGCAGGACTTACGTATGCGCTCGTTTCTGCGTGCGAGCACACGGGGACAGGGGCGCTGTACATTTTTTTTTTTTTTTTGTTGTTTTTTTTTATTGTTAATTTTACTTTTTTTTTTTTTGTTTGACACAAAACAATTTTGATCACTTTTATTCCTATTATAAGGAATGTAAACATCCCTTGTAATAGGAATATGGCATGATCGGTCCTCTTTACAGTGAGATATGGGGGTCAATAAGACTCCACATCTCATCTCCTAAGCTGGGAAGCCTGAAATCAAAAAAATACATAAACATTCTCAGCTTCTCAGCCGAGGTAGTGCCGTTTGTTTGAATGTAGAGGCCGGGCATGACGTCATAACATTGTGCCCGGCTTTGGAATGATCATAGAGGATTCGGCGACTATCTGGCCTTTGGGAAATCTCTATGGTCACCATCCGGGGGCCGGCAGATCCGTTCTCCGACTCACCGATGGAGACAGTGAGTCAGTAGACGCATCGGAGGGTGGCGGGAGGGGGAGGGGATGTCCACTCTTGCCGCCCGTAAGAACGATCAGGAACAGCCTCTATGATCATTCTTATGGTGTAGGGAATCGCCGGCTGAAAAAAGACAATATCTGAATGATGCTTGTAGCTGCGTAGCTGGGGGCGACTGGAAAGCATTTGCAACTCACTAAATCCCAACACACACATTCCTGTAAAAATGGTTGTGCATCTAAGTGGGTGCTCTAGAGACCAGCGGCTGGAACCTTGTCAAGTCAAATAAAAAAATGTCACCAGCACACCGAGGATCTCCGGAGTGGGTCCAAAGCTTTAAACAGCAATCACATTGTTACAGCAAATAGCATTGTTTCAGAGCCACGCAAGACCCCTTCATCAGGAGTCTTAGCCTTTAAATTGCACAGAAGAAAGGTATTGTTAACTTGCGTATTGTATTCAATATCAACTTGAATAAATTGTAGCAAAAGACACCAGTGATATAATTGCCTGTCCAGCTCAGATGTACACAGAAGTACAGGACCAGGGCCAGGACCCACTGAAAAAGTACCAGCAAGTCTTATTTAGGGCAACATATTTCTTTTGAATAGAGATCACTTATACATTATTTCAATAATTTTTCTTACAACAAAAGATGGCTAAGACATTTTAATTATGTCTTTTTACAATTTCCTTGGATACAATATGCCATTTACATTCCATTTGATTGCACAAAGAGACATGACAAATCATATACATAAGAATGGACTTCATATTTTAATATGAAAAAAAACTACTTGACGCATTTTCCCCTTCAGCTGACATTTCTGTGTTCACAATTACATCCATTACAGTGCATTCCTCCTTTTAAAACTTGTCTGCCTATTACAGGACTGTGAAGCATAATGAAGAGCGAAGTGCATTCAATAGTAGTTGTATTGTGAGCACCTAATCTATGACGTCATAGATGTATACATGGTATAGTTCTTGTAGGTTTTTCTATTAGCATTATTGTGGTCCTTTAGCCACTTGACCTCCAGGCATTTTCTGAAACTGTAAATATCTGTATTTTTTTTCTAGAAAATTAGTTGGAACCCCCAAACATTATATGTTCTTTTAAAGCAGAGTCCATAGAAATGTCGGGTTGTGCAATTTTGTATATCACAAGTATTTGCGCAGTGGTTTTTGCAATGCAATTTTATTTTATTTTTTGGAAAAAATACACTTTTTGAATTTTAATGAAAAAACACAATGCATAACCCAATTTTGGGTAAAATATGATGTTATGCCGAGTAAATAGATGCCAAACATGTCCCGCTTTAAAATTGTGCACCCCTAAAAAAAATTATAATAATAAATTGTGCACCCCCGTGCAGCAGCGGCAAACCATGTCAATTTTACTATTTATAGGCGACACTACTTTAAATTTACACAGGAAGACTGGTGCTAGAATCGATGCCCATGATCTGACATTCACGGTGATACCTCACATGTGTGGGACAATCGCAGGACCAACATGTGTGCGCCTTTGCGTGTGAACATGGGGGCACTTACATTTCTTTTTATTATTATTTATTTATTTGTATCTTTACACTGGCGCGTTCTTCTTTTTTTTTAATCACTTTTATTGCTGTCACAAGGATTGTACACATCCCTTGTGACAGCAATAGGCATGTGACGGGTACTTTTTATGGAGAGATCTATAAGACCCAAATCCCTTCTCTGCACTTAAGAACATTTTAGTCACACCAAGATCGGTAAGATCAAAATTCTTTTGATTTTTTTAAAATGGTGCCATTTACATCCGGGTAACCAGAAAGTGATGTGACATTATCACTTCCGAGGTACTATATCATAGAGCTCAACAAAGCCATTTGGGTCTTTGCAGGGCTCTGTGATCAGGGAGATGCTGGTACAGCTGGGGGGGGGGGGGGGAGACATTCCCCTCCCACTGCTAGTAAAAGCAATCCAGAGGCTAGTTAGCCACTAGTATTACCTTTACAAGAGAGCCAACCACTGGCTCTAAAAAAACGGTACTGGGATGATCCTGGTGTACCAACTTGAAAGCTAGCGACATACGGGTACATCACTGGTTGGCATTGTATTATAAATTGTATTATAACCTAAGAACAAAAATGTCATGTATTACAGCTTACTTTGTTTTAGCTGTTGTGGTTGTAGTATTTTTTTAAATTTTTTTTTATGACTTTTTAACTTTATTTTTGCCTTGTAAGCCGATCAGCAACACAGTCTTAGAGCAGTTACCCTCATTTCAGCCAACCTTGCTCTTCCACTATATCTATGAAAAGGAGACAGCTTGGACTGCATTGTCCACCCGTGGAGAGGTTGTTATATTATTATTATTTTTATACAGGGTTTATATATCGTCAACAGTTTGAGCAGTACCACATTGGGGCAAATGGTACAGTTAAAATACAATTCAATACAGGAGGGATCAGAGGGCTCTGCTTGCAGTCTACAAAGGAGGGTCAAGTGGAACAAAAGGTAACCGCTGTGGGGGATGATCAGATGGAGAAAATGAAAATACAGTTGTTAGGTGTGGGTAGGATAGGTTTCTCTGAAGAGGAGGGTTTTTAGGGATCGTCAAAAAGCTAATAGAGTAGGAGATAATCAGACAGATTTCAGTAAGGAGTTCCATAGGATTGGAGAGGCTCTGGAAAAGTCCTGGAGGTGAGCATGGGAGGAGGAAATTAGGGAGCTAGAGAGCTGCGGGTCTTGAGAAGAACAAAAAGAACTTTACATAGGGTAAGTGACTAACAAATTAAAGGCAAACTCCAGCTAACTTTTTAAAGTTACAGAAACTATGTTTTCCCTTTTTGGGATAAGGGTTTTAACTCTCTGACTAAAAGCTGACCATTGTAATCACCCCTGTCAGTTCTAAATGTTTTGTCTTGGCCCTCCAAGTGCCCATTCTGCTGGACAGCTTGGTCTAGAAAAGGACATGGCAAAAAAAAAACAAAAAAAAAAACAGACTTACTGGCAGGATTACCATGTAATAAAACCAAAGTACGGAGCGACTCAAAAAAACAAAAACTGTTCTGTTATTAGGCGGTAAGGGGTGGATCAGTTTTCTATAGTATTAGGTCGTGCTGAAATTGGCATGTTACAACATCATTTAGGCACACAGGATGTTTTTTTCCTCCCCTGGATACCTTTGCTCCAAGGTAGGAAAAACGCAGCTTGCTTTCGCTTTTGTGCATGTTCATGCACGCTTGGTGTTAATGCATTCTGTCAGTCAGAATATTCATTTATTCTGGCTATTAGAATACATTAACACGCAAACATGCCTAAACGTTTCAAGTGTTATTTGCACATTTGCCGGTTTTTCTGCCCAAACGCTCCTATTCTGAAGGTGCAAGTAATGCTTTTTCTTTCTGCCTTTAAATGCCTATGTGTTCATGGACACATAGGGGAATGATTTACTAAAGGTCAAAAGACGCCACACTTTTTAAAGTGCAGTTGCTCCAGAGCTTAGTAAATGAGTAAAATTCTGCTAAATTCCATCATCCAACCATGTGCAAGCAAAAATGCTGTTTTTTGTTTTGTTTTTTCATTTTCCTTGCACGTGATTGGGTACTTTTGAAAAAAAGTGAAGCCATACTTAATTTACTAAGCTCTGGAACAACTGCACTTTGCAAAGTGCACAGCCTATTTTCCTTTAACAAATCAACCCCATAGGCTAACATAGAAGAGCATTTAGGTGTCCTTTTATGAAGCAGTGAAATCTATTCACTGCTTCATTCTCCGGCATTCACAGAGGAGATCTTTCTCCTCTGTATGCCAGTTTATAAAGCGGAGTAGATCGCTTCACCCTTGGAGGAGTGAAGCGATCTACAAACGCTTCTAACACTGGAGAACGGCCCCTAATACCGCAATCTCGTGAGACTTTACGAGATTACAGTAATAGAAATTCACCGATACACAGAGATGTCAATTTATTAAGCAGTGATAAATTATCACAGCTCAATACACTGACACACGGTGTGATTAATGTTAGTAAAATAAAGAGTCCCTCTACATAATATATACATGTATACTCACACATTATATATATATATATATATATATATATATATATATATATATATATATATATATACATACATATATATATACATATACATACATATACATATACATACATATACATATATATATATATATATATATATACATATATGTGTGTGTGTGTGTGTGTGTGTTTTATATATATAATGTATATGTATACACATAAATATGACAGGGGGACGTGGTTACAGTGTTGGGGGGTCTGAACGAGGCATAAGGAAGTTAATTATCTTCCTCTTTCCTCCTCAGATCCCCCCACATTCTCTCTTCACTCCCCGATTCTCCACCTCTGAGCTGGTGAATCGGGGAGTGTGAATTCTGACACGGATCGCCAGTGAAGCGCTGAGATCCCAGCTTCATAAACTGGCCGTTACTGTGTCATTCAATGAGGATTCTTCAAACACTTCTCCCCCCGATTATCTCTGGTTTATAAACTGTTTATGGGCTGTGATCAGCGGCGATCCTCTGGATCTCCACTGATCACTGCTTCATAAACGGACACCATAGTGGCAGACGAAAAGTGTGTAACACCTGTAAAAGCCGCCTTTTTGATCTGTGTGTATGAGGTCTTAATGGTAGGTGCATTTTATTGTACTACAGCAGCATGTTCTGTATCTTTGTGGTTCTGTCAGGTTTTTTTTTTAACACTGCAATGTTTTACAAGTTTGTTCTCACTTTTTGACACTTCAAGAATTTAAAGTGGAACTGAATTCAGATTTTATGTCATAGGGAACATTTAATAATGTATTATACCTGAGTAGTACCCCCAAATAAAATCTACCTTTTGTCTGGAATTCCTCCTGAAAAAAAGCAGTGCACTTCCTGGTATTTGAGTGTGTTATATCTGGGTATCTGCGGTGTAAGCCCTTGTACACACGGTTGGACATTCCGACAACAAAATACGTTGGATTTTGTCCAAAACTGGTGTTGCATACACACGGTCGGACAAAGTTGTTGGAAAATCCGATCGTTCAGAACGTGATGCGGTATTTAGTTACGACGGGACTACGTTCAGGCTAGCAGCCAATAGCTTTGGTCTAGGAATTTGATCTGAGCATGCGCGGTACTTTGTCCGATCGGAATTCTCTACAAATGATCGGACAAAGTCCAGCTCTAAAATTTTGTCGGTCGGATATTCCAACGGAAACAGTCCGATGGAGCCCACACACAGTTGGATTATCCGACAACACGGTCTGATCGGACATTTTCCATGGGAATGTCCGACCGTGTGTACAAGGGCTTAGATCTAAGGTACTGCTGCCTCCGACTGCAAGCCATAGCAGATTAGGAATGAAATTTGGAGATGTCACTACTGTGCTGCTCATTGTTCTTTTTGCTGGAGACTGACACATGAGTGCCTCTACCAAGACAGCCACCTCCATGTAGGGACAGTGCAGATCAAAAATACAGGACACGGGATAGAAATGCCACTCCACATTTATTTATGATCACCAGGCAAATGCCAACACATTTCGGGTGTTATAAAAGTTGCAATATCTCAGGGCTTTAATACTATAACACAACAGATAGAATAATTATCTTATCTGAAACAACATAAAATATTCATAGATAAATGTGTCTATATCATTATAAAGTACTCGAATTAAAAAACGAAATTCTAATTCCATGATAATAAATTTTACATACATTACGGTAATCTATTTCATTAAAAGAAAATCTATTTGGACTATTCAATAAAATTGTTTTAAATATTTGTTTTATATGAAAGCAGAACCAGATGCTAAAAATGTTTCTTGTATTTTTTTACCACTTTTTCTTTATTTTGGCAATTTTCCTTTACTGCCATGTTTCCAACCTAGGCCGACCCCTGTTGCCATTTGGGATTTCTATATTATTGTTATCAAAGAAGGCAGTGTGTTTAGTAAGCTGCAAATTTGTGGCGTATAGGGGCAGATGTCCAGCGTGTGCACAAATTCTGCAAGGCACTAAAGTGCTCATCCATCAATGGTGGCATAACCGGATCAGGGGGAGATTCAATTTCACTTTAAAAGAGAAGTTCATGCTTTCTCTTTCTTTTTTTTTTTTTGCAAAATCATACTTGCTTCGGTTCAGTGCTGCATCTTTCCCCTGCTGGCTCTAAGACTGAGAACTTGAGAACTGAGCAATCAAAGACGCTGATCACTCGTTTCTCAGAACTCCATGAGCAGAGAGCTGGTGACTGTTAGTCATCGGCTCTTTGCTCTGCCCCCCCGCCCCACTGGAGCGCTGGGCTGTGGAGGGGGTGGTATTGGCTGGCTCGGGCTGTCAGCTGAGAGGCTGAGCCAAGTGGCGGTCCAGGGTTTTGGGTGGATCCTGACTTGCCCCAGCCTGAACCGGCTCTGTGATGTCAGCTGAAAACAGATCACAGGAAGCTTGTTTGGCTGTACTTCTTTAAAAACTATCTTTATTGAACAGACTAAATAGGTTTGTGTATTAAAAAAAAAGTAAAACACATGAACTAGTGGTGGTGGTGGTACATAAGGCTATATCTAACCATAATTTAATAAAACATATAAAAAAACTAATACAATAACTACCGTATATACTCGAGTATAAGCTGACTTTTTCAGCACATTTTTTATGCTGAAAAAGCCCCCCTTGGCTTATACTCGAGTGAGGATCTCAAGTGAGGGTGCAGCCTCACTGTGCCCATCTGCAGCTGTACCTTTTGATAACCAAAACAGCGGGTGTCTCCTGCTGTGTCATGCAGTCTGTTCGGCGGCCATCCACTGTAACAAAGACCCGCCTCCTCCTCATCCGTGATAGACTGAACACTGATACAATGCTAGGAAACTGAATCAGTGTTCCGTCTATCACTGACGAGGAGGAGGCAGGGCTTTGTGACTGTGGACGGCCGCCCAACAGACTGCATGACACAACGGGAGACACCCGCTGTTTTGGTTATCAAAGGTACAGCTGCAGATGGGCACAGTGAGGTTGCAGATGGGCATTGTTTACCCAGTAGCTGCTGCATTTCCCACCCTAGGCTTATATTATACTCAAGTCAATACGTTTTCCCAGTTTTTTGTGGTAAAATTAGGTGCCTCGGCTTATGCTGGAGCATATACGGTACTTGAGCCATGGTATATCAAGTCATGCATGCTTAACATCAGATTATATACATTGAACTATGATGAACTATTGTAATCACACCACACAGAAATCAAAATAGACTATTTTTGAATATACAAGAAAAGTCTATTAACTATTGACTGATGGTCATAGAAGTCTCTTGAGTGAGATCAATAGCATGAAATCTGGACAATAATATCAGAAGAATGGGTAATCTATATTTCAATGTTTTTATTGGAAAAAGTCCAGAAATAACAAGAGTAGCAGGTAAACATAGGTCAATGCTCACTCAGATTGTCGCACTGACAAATATACAAATACCGTACATAGGATATGTTTAAACAAAAAAATTGCATGGCCCATGAATATAAGGAAACAAACAATAATAATGGGATGTTCTCAGATAAACCTGCTGAGCATGGAAAGCCCAGCAGACAATATCCAGAGGTAGTAATCGTATATTTAATCTAACAAAATACAGTTCTAATCAGTAGTCGGGATCATAACCATGTGTAGTAACGTACAGGAACCTGAGTATGGCATGGAGAGACAGGTGAGGGGGAGGGAAGAATGGGTGATCTACATGAAATCCGTGTTACATTACATCAAGGTGTTTACCGGATGCGGATAAGAATTTAACAATGTGGTATCAATGTTACAAATTATAATTTAGTGACAGTATTGAGTAAGGAGAAATAATCTTTTAACATATTAGGGCTTCTTAAGATGAGCAATTAAAGCCATACACTTAGAGTTGCCACCTCATCCCTTTAAACCTGAACACATATAAATTACACAGGTTCTGAGGCTAATTAAATGCAGATAAGGTACCAAGTGAGTTTAATTACCACCTTAATCAGCCACAGAACCTGTGTAATTAATATGTGTTCGGGTTTAAAGGGATGAGGTGGCAACCATACATACACTGCCAAGAATCAGCATATTTCTGGCACGGGTAGCACAGGTTTTTGCAATCAGCCTCATCCAGCAAATCAATGACAGGCTGAAAGGTGATGCAGCTGTTCTATGTACATTGCAAGTTTTATAACATCCTCTGTTGCAGATTCCTACCTTTTTGTTATTCTGAAGAAATCCAAGTGTTTTTGTCTGTGGCTCTGTTCTGAGTGGGTCTAATGAGAGTGTTTTCATAATTATCAGTCAGCTGTGGCCGCTGCAGAGCACTAATGAGGAAATCTGCTGGGCCTGCATCCCTTTAGACCTGTTCCTATTGGAAGTATTGCACCAAAAATGAATTTTTTTGTTGCAGGGGATGCCTGAACTCTGACTTCTATCTTAGGCAGACTTATGGGAAAATTGGTGAGCCAATCACACAAGCAGGAATTTATGTTTCTGGGGGGTGGTCAGTACACATTCTGTGTATAGAATAACTCCATGTAGACATATTGCTTTGCAATTATAGAAAATTACAGTGGCTGCAGATTTAAAAGGAAAGGTCATTTTAATGACATTCAATTACAATTTGACTTGTATTGCAGTTGTTCATGCTATATTATTTTTTCACAGTTTTTTTTCCCCGAAAGTGGAGTTAAGTGAGGTTCGGAACCCATGAATGACCCTAATTGCAAACTGCATCCTGGGATGCTTTTCTATCCCTATGCTGACAGTTGTATTGATTTGCACAGGCTAATCACAAACACCTTTGCTACTTGCCGCACAATTATCCTGAATCTTGGTGGCACACGACCCTTCTCTGCCAGCTGAATGGGCCCAAGGTCAGAAGTCTTACGTCTCGCTCTAGTTCTGTAGCTACTGACCTAGGCTAGAGCGAGAATTTTAAAATGTTAGAGAGTGCCAAGTCAGGCGTTCCTGAACTGAAAGCATGGCCCAAAGAATAGATAGGAATTCCTATGTTGCCAGGGGGGTTTTTCTGATATGAAGACATGGATACTAGTTGGAGGGTGATGGGGAGAGCACGACTATGGTTTTGTAGGTGTGCATGTCCAGTGAAATGAACGTACCCCATGCTAACCATTGATGTGTGTTTAATTAGTAAAAAAGGATGCATAGGATAATAGCTGATCAGTCATTAAGGTGGAATTAACAAAAACTAAATTGGGTGGGCAACAAATAAAAATTGCTATTTTATATGGAGTGTGACATAAGGATAATGTATGGAGATAAAACATTACAGAGCTGTTTTATATAAAAGTGTGACAGAATGCTATAATAAGGATATAATATGGAAAGGGTGACCATAGTAAAAAAATAAATAAAAAGAGTGAAGAATTCAGGAAAACAAATAGGAAAATAACAAAAGCGAGAGTAGGCAGAAAATGTGAACGGATACTGTTGAGTGATGGTGGGTGCATAGTGTAAATGTATTTCCATGTAAAAGGTAAATACTGAGTATAGTGAATGAAAGAACCAAATACAAGATGTTGAGTGTGTTGTATAACGGTGCTTATTAATGCATTGCATTGAAAGGAGGAATTCATTAACTGTATATAAAGAAAAAAAATGGAATTAGGAGTAGAAAATTGTTTTTCAATGTAACATCAGATGAATTAACAAATGAAATATTGGAGCAAATGTGGATATAAAATAGTGTGGGGAAAGAAATAGTCTCTATTTATTTATTTTTATTGTTTTCTTTCCTCACACACATACTATATCCATTTGTTTAAGTATTCCATCTGCTAAAACATATTGAGGGTTATTCATGAAAGGCAAATCCACTTTGCACTGAAAGTGCACTTGGAAGTGCAGTCGCTCTAAATCTAAGGGGTATATCTGAAATGAGGGGAAGCTCTGCTGATTTTATCATCCAATCATGTGCAAGCTTAAATGCTGTTTTTTATTTTCCTTGCATGTCCCCCTCGGATCTTACTTCCAAGTGCACTTTCAGTGCAAAGTTGAGTTTCCTTTAGTAAATAACCCCCATTATGTTACCTAAGGGTCATTCACATGAGTCCTGAACAAAGAGTGGTGGCAGGCAGGGGCAATATTAACCAGTTCAGCCCTGGACCAATAAATTTCGCACTGCGCTGCTTTAACTGGTAATTGCGCGGTCATGCAATATTGCACCCAAACGAAATTTGCGTCCTTTTCTTCCCACAAATAGAGCTTTCTTTTGATGGTATTTGATTGCCTCTGCGATTTTTTATTTTTTGCGATATAAATGGAAAAAGACCGAAAATTTTGAGAAAAAATTATATTTTCTACTTTTTGTTATAAGAAAAATCGAATAAACTCAATTTTAGTCATACATTTAGGGCAAAATTTATTCAGCCACATGTCTTTAGTAAAAAAAAATGCCAATAAGCGTATATTTATTGGTTTGCGCAAAAGTTATAGCGTCTACGAACTAGAGTACATTTTCTGGAATTGACACAGCTTTTAATTTACGACTGCCTATCTCATTTCTTGAGGTGCTAAAATGGCAGGGCAGTACAAACCCCCCCCCCAAATGACCCCATTTTGGAAAGTAGACACCCCAAGGAAGTTGTGGAGAGGCATATTGAGCCCATTGAATATTTTTTTTTCCCCAAGTAATTGAATAATGACACAAAAAAAAAGTTTACAAAAGTTGTCACTAAATGATATATTGCTCACACATGCCATAGTTATATGTGGAATTGCACCCCAAAATATATTCTGCTGCTTCTCCTGAGTACGGGGATACCACATATGTGGGACTTTTTGGGAGTCTAGCCGCGTACGGCACCCCGAAAACCAATCACTGCCTTCAGGATTTCTAAGGGTGCAAATTTTTGATTTCACTCCTCACTACCTATCACAGTTTCGAAGGCCATAACATGCCAAACTAACACAAACCCCCCCCCCCCAAATGACCCCATTTTGGAAAGAAGACACCCCAAGGAAGTTGTGGAGAGGCATGTTGAGCCCATTGAATATTTTTTTTTTGTCCCAAGTGATTGAATGACACAAAAAAAAAAAAGTTTACAAAAAGTTGTCACTAAATGATATATTGCTCACACATGCCATAGTTATATGTGGAATTGCACCCCAAAATATATTCTGCTGCTTCTCCTGAGTACGAGGATACCACATATGTGGGACTTTTTGGGAGTCTAGCTGCATACGGCACCCCGAAAACCAATCACTGCCTTCAGGGTTTCTAAGGGTGTAAATTTTTGATTTCACTCCTCACTACCCCAAGCTATTTACTGAGAGGCATGTTGAGTCCATGAAATATTTTATATTTTGCCACAAGTTGCAGGAATTTTTTTGCACTTTTGCACAAAGTTGTCACTAAATGATATATTGCTCACACATGCTATGGGCATAAGTCAAATTACACCCCAAAATAAATTCTGCTGCTTCTCCCGAGTACGGGGATACCACATGTGGGGGACTTTTTGGGAGCCTAGCCACGTACGGGACCCCGAAAACCCAAGCACTGCCTTCCGGATTTAAATATAAAATGCTACCAAAAAAACTGCTGGGGACGCTAGTATAGACATGATCAGATCAGATATTGATCTGTTCAGATTCTATACCACTACAGGAGGTTTATGCTTTGCGTGTGGGTGTTAGCGGTACTGGCACTAACCTAGCGCTGCCTGGGGCGACGCAGACCCTGACCCTAAAACCTAATTGATATCACCCGCTGGGTGATCAGGGGGTTAAACCTTTATTGGGTAATAAATGGTGGGTGCCCTGATGCTATAAAAAGCAAACTAACCAGAGTCACCCGTAACACTTATACGGAGCTCACTGGTGAAAGGGTTAACTAGGGGCAATCAGGGGGTTCAAATTTTTATTAGGTAGTATATGGGGGTCCCTGGCGCTATATAAAAACCTGACGGGGAACCTAAATAACTAACTGGCTAACCAGCGTCACCAGTGACACTTATACTGTGATCGCTGGTGAAAGGGTTAACTAGGGGCAATCAGGGGGTTAAAACCATTATTGGGTAGTATATCGGGGTACCTAGCGCTATAAAAACCTAGCGGTGAACCTAAAAAAATAACTAGCTACCTAGCGACACTAATGCAGCGATCAGAAAAATGATCGCTTAGTGACACTGGCAAAAGGGGGTGAAAGGGTTAACTAGGGGCAATCAGGGGGTTAAAACCATTATTGGGTAGTATATCGGGGTACCTAGCGCTATAAAAACCTGGCGGTGAACCTAAAAAAATAACTAGCTACCTAGCGACACTAGCGACACTAATGCAGCGATCAGAAAAATGATCGCTTAGTGACACTGGCAAAAGGGGGTGAAAGGGTTAACTAGGGGCAATCAGGGGGTTAAAACCATTATTGGGTAGTATATCGGGGTACCTAGCGCTATAAAAACCTGGCGGTGAACCTAAAAAAAAACTAGCTACCTAGTGACAATAGCGACACTAATGCAGCGATCAGAAAAAAGATCGCTTAGTGACACTGGCAAAAGGGGGTGAAAGGGTTAACTCTAGGGGCAATCAGGGGGTTAAATCTTTATTGGGGGGTGATAGGGGGCTACCCTGGACCTAACACTAACTGCCCTGACAGTTTTTTCTTTTACAACTGACACTGAATGCAGTGATCAATAAATAAATGATCAATGCAATCAGTGACACTGTGACTGGGGGGGAGGGGGGGCGATCGGGGGGGGTTTGTGTGCCTGTGTTTACCTACATGTCAGTGTAGTGTTGGTGCACACTTACTTTTTGTCTTCTCCTCGTAGTCCGGTCAAAAAGACCGCCCCGAGGAGAATGACATCACTTCCTCCTTCCTGTGTATACAATACACAGTGGGAGGAAGCTTGTCATTGGCCAGGAGCGATCGAGAGGGGATGGCCAGAAACCAACGGCTTTGCAGCGAACCGGACTGCCGTATCCAGCGGGAGGGGGTCCGATCGGACCCCCCACCTGCTGGAAGGCAGGCACGTACATGTACGTGCTTGTGCCTGCCTGTGCCATTGTAATGACGTACAATGGCAATACGGCGGTCCTTAAGTGGTTAAAAATAAAACATGGCTTTTTAGTACACGACTGATCCATCGTTCTTCACTACCTGAGTAACTGGGGAAAGATCAGCTGCAGGGAGGCCATACACAATACCAGTGACTAGTCCTTTGTTCTCTTCTTGTCTTATTTTTTGGCTCCACTTCCCAAGCATAACTCTAGACATTTTTGTGGATTAAGTGTCAGTTAAAGTCTTGACATTTTGTGTCTCCAGTGAATTTTAAGAAAGGAAAAAGAAAAAATTAAAATGCAAACTGGGAGCTTAATGGAATGAATTACAATGGATCCAATGGATTTTACCCTTCTTACCACAGAGCAAAGTGTAATCCCGATTGTCACCACTAGAATTTTTCTCCTCCACCCCCTGTTTTGGTGATCTCTTTAAACTTTTGGAATTCCTCTGACTTTCTGCCCTGCTTACAATTGTCTCTGTGACAAAAACTAAAAGTAAATCTACGCAATTGAGTTGAGGACATCAATAAACTTTTTAATGAGTTTTTACCTTGGTCTATCCTCTTCTTCCTCTTGGTCTGTCCCTATTATTATGTGGTTAGGATACAAGGAGAAGAGATTGGTGGTATAATTGGCTCACAGTAAAAAGCACCCAGCCTAACTAAGACATCACCCCTGTATCTTGACTGTATATGGGTGGTACAAGTGTAGGCCAGGAGAAGTGTTAGGGTGGTGTCCAAAGTGCTAGGATAATGTCAATATTCCTGTCGCACACTTTCCTGGATAAGGCTTAGGAGTAGGGGGTGGTGGAAACATCACAAATCAAATGCGCATATTCACCAGCACACCACGGATCATCAAATAACGTCCATAATCTTTATTATAGAACAATCGCATCACTGACAAAATTATTTCGCAGCCACGCAGGATATATTACATGTCTGAGGGCGGGATCCTGCATGGCTCTGAACGTTGATCTACGCCCTCTGTGACGTGATTGTTCTTCAATAAAGATTTTGGACATTATTCAGTGATCCATGGTGTGCTGGTGAATATGTGCATTTGATCAAAGCTCGAGGATGTTATACCCAAAACCAGTTCTCAGGATTCTTTTTCTGTAGTTACCCTTACTGTATGATGGCCATACATGGCTTGAATTTGTGTCAGCACCATAAACTTCTATCTGCAGCCAATAAAATTCAGTCACTGTTTGGGTGTTCTGACATCCACGGTGAGCAGCGGCTGTCAGAATACAATAGCTGACAGAAGATTCCTTCATCCACACTATAATTATATTGATCTCTCTGATTTAGACTGAGGGGCTGAGCGAAGGAATCCAAGCCTGCAGACCTCAGCTTGTAAATTAAGTGTTTATGGGGGACTGTATCAAATGCTTTTGCAAAATCAAGATTCACCACATCCACAGCCCTCCCCATATCTAGATGGCTCACTTCTTCGTAGAATGTTAGCAGACTGGTCTGGCAGGAACGTCCTCTCATAAACCCATGCTGGTTACCACTAATGATGTTCTTTTCCTCAGTAAAACTTTGGATGTAGATCTCTGATCATCCCTTCCAATAATTTACCCACTACAGATGTTAGGCTTACTGGCCTATAATTTCCAGGAATACGTCTCTGCCCTTTTTTGAATGTTGGTACCACGTTTTCAACAGATGTTAAATGCAGTTTTTGAATTGAATCTTAGGGAGTGGTATACACTTTTATCTATTGCTGTCTTCGCGTTGCTTTTATTTCTCAGAACAAGTTAATGTGCATGCATCTTAAAGTGGTTGTAAAGGCTAAACGTTTTTTACCTTAATGCATTCTCTGCATTAAAGCGGGGTTCCACCCTAAAATGGAACTTCCGCTGATCGGAACCCTCCCCCCCTCCGGTGTCACAATTTTCACCTTTCAGGGGGGAGGGGGGTGCAGATACCTGTCAAAGACAGGTATTTACACCCACTTCCGGGCATAGACTCCCGTGGGAGTCTATGCCTCTTCCTGTCCTGCCGCGCTGTCTGCTGGGACACACACGGGTCCCAGAGACGCGGACAATTCCTATTGCGCTGCGCGACTCGCGCATGCGCAGTAGGGAACCGGGAAGTGAAGCCGATTCGCTTCACTTCCTGATTCCCTCACCTAGAATGGTGGCGGCAGCAGCCGAGAGCCGAGCGATCGATCGGCCTCGGCTGCCGGCATCGCTGGACCCGGGGACAGGTGAGTGTCCATTTATTAAAAGTCAGCAGCTGTAGTATTTATAGCTACTGGCTTTTAATATTTTTTTTGTAGGTGGAATCCCTCTTTAAGATAAAAAAAAACAAAAACCTTTTAGGTGCAGCTCAGCCCGTGACCCCCCCCCCCCCCAAATACTTACTTGAGGCTGATCTTGATCCAGAGCTGTGCCTAAGAGCAGGGGCACTGCTCTCTCTGTCCCTCCTTACTGGTCTCAGTGAGATATAGCCATAGACTGAGTATAGCCTCGAATACAAAATATACGTAATACATATAACAGTACCATCATCCCAATTGATAATTGTCAAGAATTGGGAATTCTAAGGATATTGGGGCAGTTGCTGAGGCTGCTCCCTTGATATCCACACCCAAAAATGTTTGTTGAGGGGACTATTGCGGTACTAAATAAATCATAAAAGACTTTGTTATAAAAAAATTACAAGTAATTTAATAAGGACAAAAAAAAAAATGAAATCCATCAAAACTTTCATATTGCTAAAATCATATACACCACAATTTAATAAACTACCGACGGGTAAGCCCGTAAGGTTTCTATTGAAGAGGGGTACAGAAACGTTTCCTCTACCGGTTTCGCGGCGAACCGCTTCTTCAGGAGGATAGTCTACAGAGTAAATAAAAATATTTGCAAATAATCAAATAGCAGCGAATCATATAATGACATAACAGAAGAGTTACAGTAATTTAAATAGCGAGGGGATCAGCTCACCCACAAAGGAGGAAGCAGTAGATCACAGGACCCATCGGTTTCCTCCCACGGCAGATGCGGGGGGTTGTAAAGGACTCTTCAAATTTAAACAGATATATATGATATGAGAGTTAAAGTGAGATGAGACATTAACCTATACACACCTAAAGAGCGATATATAGGTGAAAAAGGATGGAAAATAGACTGTGTATAGGGGCTGTACAAAGAGCCTATAAAAAGGAAGTGCTTAATTGTGCATCCTAAGGTGTCCTACGCAAGCAAAAAATTACCAAAGAAATGAGACCAAATTGGGAAGAAAAGGAAAAAGAAATGTGGAAAAGGGCAAACCACCACAAAAAATAAGGTAAAAAGGATATAAGTGAAACAAGTGTGAAAGTAAAAGCCAAACATACCGTTTGTGCTATATTATCCAGTGCACACCACCCATGTTCATAGAGGGAGATCGAACAGGGCAACACCATAGTAGCCAAGGAATACAAATGTATAGTGTGCAGGGCAGGTATCACCTACTATATATATATAATACACTCCCCAAAGGGAGGAACTGGTAAGCATGTATGCACAGGTTGCTGTTGTAGATGGACACCACAGGTGTATTGCAGGTTAGCACACCAGGTAATCATGATAATTAATATGGTAATTCATTAGCCAGGAAACAAACATGAACCTGGGTATTGATCGCCATCTGTGGGGGTACACACAGAGCAATCACTTTAAGCACATATGAAAAAAGGCATAAAGTAAGATAAGACCAGGAGACCTAGGGTACTAGAGGTCCTAGTCATCGGGTACAAAAACAGCAATACTCTAACCTGTATAGACATGTCCAACAGCGCAACCCGGCATGTGGAGTCCTGAAAACTGCTCAACAGTGGTCTAACACAGACCACTATTTAAGCCCCCAACCCTTCCGGCATCAGCGTACGCCGCTAAACGGCGGCGTCTGATGTCACGGGGGTCCGCCCACCCACACCGCGCACTCGCACGGCCATGCAACCATCGCGCACGCTGATGCGGACGCACTGTGCATGGATGTGCGCACAGCGCATGTGCGCGCCGGAGGGGCCCATGGACCAAAAGGTCCGGGCGCATCCAGCACAAGAAGGACCCAAAATAAGGGACCCACCAGGGCGAGCGCACATCTGCCAGACAGGAGAACACAACAATGGATCCAAGAAAAGACCCAAGCTTCCCCCTGGGGGGAGCGGATCTCCTTTACAGCAACACTATTCACAAAATACAAAAATAATATATAAACAATAATACTACAAACATCGTATAATCAAGGTAATAATGTAATAAACAAAGCATGGGAACAACCATACTTCAGTGTCACCAACGGCATAAGGAATGACAATCCCACTAGCTATCGTGGTGAAAAAATAAATAAAGTAAAGTAATGTATATCTAGATACAAAAAATAGAGGCACTCAAAAGAGACACCCACCACTGTTGCTGTTCAGAGGTTGGTGCCTCTAAAAAACGGGTGTGTTATCCACCCTGGGTGTATTATCCACCCCATGAATATAGCCATAGACTGAGTATAGCCTCGAATACAAAATATACGTAATACATATAACAGTACCATCATCCCAATTGATAATTGTCAAGAATTGGGAATTCTAAGGATATTGGGGCAGTTGCTGAGGCTGCTCCCTTGATATCCACACCCAAAAATGTTTGTTGAGGGGACTATTGCGGTACTAAATAAATCATAAAAGACTTTGTTATAAAAAAATTACAAGTAATTTAATAAGGACAAAAAAAAAATGAAATCCATCAAAACTTTCATATTGCTAAAATCATATACACCACAATTTAATAAACTACCGACGGGTAAGCCCGTAAGGTTTCTATTGAAGAGGGGTACAGAAACGTTTCCTCTACCGGTTTCGCGGCGAACCGCTTCTTCAGGAGGATAGTCTACAGAGTAAATAAAAATATTTGCAAATAATCAAATAGCAGCGAATCATATAATGACATAACAGAAGAGTTACAGTAATTTAAATAGCGAGGGGATCAGCTCACCCACAAAGGAGGAAGCAGTAGATCACAGGACCCATCGGTTTCCTCCCACGGCAGATGCGGGGGGTTGTAAAGGACTCTTCAAATTTAAACAGATATATATGATATGAGAGTTAAAGTGAGATGAGACATTAACCTATACACACCTAAAGAGCGATATATAGGTGAAAAAGGATGGAAAATAGACTGTGTACAGGGGCTGTACACTCCCTTTGGGGAGTGTATTATATATATATAGTAGGTGATACCTGCCCTGCACACTATACATTTGTATTCCTTGGCTACTATGGTGTTGCCCTGTTCGATCTCCCTCTATGAACATGGGTGGTGTGCACTGGATAATATAGCACAAACGGTATGTTTGGCTTTTACTTTCACACTTGTTTCACTTATATCCTTTTTACCTTATTTTTTGTGGTGGTTTGCCCTTTTCCACATTTCTTTTTCCTTTTCTTCCCAATTTGGTCTCATTTCTTTGGTAATTTTTTGCTTGCGTAGGACACCTTAGGATGCACAATTAAGCACTTCCTTTTTATAGGCTCTTTGTACAGCCCCTATACACAGTCTATTTTCCATCCTTTTTCACCTATATATCGCTCTTTAGGTGTGTATAGGTTAATGTCTCATCTCACTTTAACTCTCATATCATATATATCTGTTTAAATTTGAAGAGTCCTTTACAACCCCCCGCATCTGCCGTGGGAGGAAACCGATGGGTCCTGTGATCTACTGCTTCCTCCTTTGTGGGTGAGCTGATCCCCTCGCTATTTAAATTACTGTAACTCTTCTGTTATGTCATTATATGATTCGCTGCTATTTGATTATTTGCAAATATTTTTATTTACTCTGTAGACTATCCTCCTGAAGAAGCGGTTCGCCGCGAAACCGGTAGAGGAAACGTTTCTGTACCCCTCTTCAATAGAAACCTTACGGGCTTACCCGTCGGTAGTTTATTAAATTGTGGTGTATATGATTTTAGCAATATGAAAGTTTTGATGGATTTCATTTTTTTTTGTCCTTATTAAATTACTTGTAATTTTTTTATAACAAAGTCTTTTATGATTTATTTAGTACCGCAATAGTCCCCTCAACAAACATTTTTGGGTGTGGATATCAAGGGAGCAGCCTCAGCAACTGCCCCAATATCCTTAGAATTCCCAATTCTTGACAATGGTCTCAGTGAGAGCGGTGGAAGCCATTAGCTTCCACTGCTGTCAATCAAATCCAGTGACAAGGGAGCGAGGCTGAGCCGCACTATGTGTGTGAATATATGCACACTCAGGATCCCGCATGCATGAGTACCTCCCTCAGCAAGTGGCTTGCTAAAGGGGGTACGCGGAAGGCAGGAGGAGCCAGGAGTGCCTGCGGGGGACCCCAGAAGAGGAGGATCGGGCTGCTCTGTGCAAATAGCATTACAGGTAGGTATAGCATTTTTGTTTTGTTTTTTGCTTTTTTATAAAGATCCTTAATGCCGCGTACACACGACCAGACTTTTCAACATCAAAGGTCCGACGGAACAATTCCGGCAGACCATTCGATCGTGTGTGGGCTGCAGCGGACTTTTGAAAAATCCAACAGACTTTAGAAATGGAACATGTTTCAAATTTTTCCGCCGGAACTCCGCCAGACCCAGTTCCTACCGAGAAATCCGCTCGTGTGTATGCTAGTCCGACGGACAAAAACCGACACTAGGGCAGCTATTGGCTACTGGCTATGAACTTCCTTATTCTAGTCCGGTCGTACGTCATCACGTTCCAATCCGTAGGACTTTGGTGTGATTGTGTGTGGCAAAGTCCGTTCATTCGGAAAGTCAGTCAGAACTCTGTCAGAACTCCGTCGAAAGTCTGTCGGACCTAGTCCCTCAAAGTCCGGTCGTGTGTATGCGGCATTACAGTTGCTTTAAATGTATCCCAGAATGTCTTCAGACTGCAAATTATATTTTACTTCACTTTATTTATTCATTTCATTGCTGCTGAGCCTGAAACTGAAGTACACTATGAATGCACCTAGTTCTATTTTAAATCTTTATGTATTTTATTTAACATTTATACAGCTTTAAAGCAATATATTGTTTCAATAGCTTTTCTCAGAAAACAATTGGATTAGAATTATCTCTAAAATGATCATTCAGTTTAATGTAATCTCTTGCAGCAATGTGTGGGAGAGGCTGTAGTGGGCTTAGAATAAAGGCAGAACTGGGGGCATACTGGGCTGTATATTAGTAGGCTCAACAGCCGGGCCATTTGTAGAGTATCTAGCTAGCAAGCAGGTGGAAAAATGAAAAATAAATCCACTCACCAAGTAAGCTGTGCCCCTTCAGTGTGTTTTTAATTATAAAAGTGTTATGCCAGGACCTACATTTAAAAATAAAGTTCATAAAATGTAATTTTGTAGGTGTAGCGGAGGCAAACGTAAGGTGTTAGTTGGTCCTAATACAATCAGTATCAAGCACAAGAAACAAATTTAAAACAGGTCACTGGTCTCCATTTCCTGAGAATTGAGGATCACTTATCTCATTCTTATGATTAATTGATTTGACCCCAAAACTTCCTGCTGGTCAATTGTCATACATCCTAAAGTGAACCCATTATTTCTCCTGTAGAATAATATAATTAAGGACATAACATTTTCTCCTTACAGTAAAAGCCATTGCAAGTTTAATTTGTTTAATTATGCCTGTATAATGTAAAGCAATCAGCGCGCACACGACTAAAAATTATTATAATAGCAAAAAATGCAAGCTGAACACTTGAAGGCAAATCACAACACCTCAAATAAATAAATGTAAGAAAAAAATAAGTGCAGCGTATTATATAAATTATATAAATCCATACTCCTATAAGGAAAGAGCAATAATGAATGATTAAAGTTCTTCAGTGATGGGAAACACCTCGTGAGGGAATACACAAAGAATCCCGTTGACAATGTTCAAGGTGACTAATCCTCCACCAGCCAATCCAAACTCTTACCAGATCTGATGGACCGCTGAGCTAACAAAAGGTCATATGAGCTTGCATCCACAGATGGGATAGATGCAATTGATGAGTGAGACTGGTGATATCAGATGACTCAGGATTCGATATAAAATGGAAACAAACACACTAAGGCCGCGTACACACGCGGGGACTGTTCGCTCAACTTTGTCCGTCAAACAGTTTCAGCGGACAGTCCGCTCAAAATTAGCATGGACGGACTTGCCCACACACGACGAACGAACAGTCCGCTGAAACCGCGCGCGATGACGTGAACGGCACGTACGACGGGACGAAAAATACGACGTCCTATACACTGCAATGCAACCTTCGGCGTGTAAATCCTTTCTGAGCATGCGCGGAACTTAGTTTGACGAACAAGCCTACACACGAGGGGACTGTTCGCTGAAACAAAGTTTCAGCGGACAGTTTTTCGGAATTTCCGAAAAACTTTGTTCAGCAGACTGTCCGCTGAAACTGTCCGCTGAAAGCCCACACACGAGCGGACTGTCCGCCGAAACACTGTTCAGCGGACAAAGTTGAGCGAACAGTCCCCGCGTGTGTACGCGGCCTAAGTGTTCTCCGTATGTTCGATTTAACACTTATGCCGCGTACACACGATCGGAAAGAAAGAACTTTTACAATAAACGAGTGTGCATGAGGCCTGAAAGTAGAACTTTTAAACAAAGGGTTTTTTACATTTTGGGAAGAGCAGAAACACAGCTAGGGTTATTGCAGCCTGTGTTCTATTGGGTGCCATTTTTGGAATGTTCTGTCCCCATGAAAACACAACCATGGGTGAATATACACAAAATTAAGGAGTAGTAATGCACCAAAATTTCGGCCGCCGAACATTATCAGCGAAAATAGGGTTTTCAGTATTGTGCCGAAAGAAAAAAAAAAGTGGTGATAATGGCTGCCAAAAACATTTTGCTTATGGTGTTTTTCATAGGTCATGTGACTCAACAAAATGCATCAAAAACTTTTGGGGCCAAATATGCACCAAAAATGCAGCCATCAGGATTTTTAACACCGCTTCAAAAGGTGCCAATATTGGTCAACAATTCATATTCATTTAAATTCATGATATTAATAAAAAAAAATGAATATAATACAATTATTTATTGAAATATATATCCATATATATATATATATACGGTATATATATATATATATATATATATGTGTGTGTGTATGTATGTATGTATATATATATATATATATATATATATATATATATATATATATATATATATATATATATATATATATATATATATATATATATATATATATATATATATATATATAATGTGTGTGTGTATATGTATGTATTCCATCCTTAATTTTTGTTTTCAGCACCACAATTTTCCTTTTGGTGCATTATTAAACACTATTAAAGAGGTATTTCCAGCTTCTTCATTCAGCATTTCAATTTATCCACCAGCCCCCTATATGTATCTATCCCCCTGCCATGGCATTTTCTGCACCATGAAAGATGTGTGCCCTGCTCTGGCACCTTATAGCAAACGAGAAATTAAATAGTTTGGGAGCAGATTTTTCTATTTTATAGTTAACATGACTATTATTACTATTATATATGTTTGTTTATACAGCATGATACACATTCTGCTTTTCTAATATCTTCATAAATCCTTGACAGTCTTTGTAATATTGCGGTTGTAAGCGGGTCAGCATTCTGATCTTTCAGTTATTACAGAGAAAGCGTGGTATTTAGACTGCGTGGGTGGACTCGGAGAAGGACTTGCTCCAAAAGCATCAAGCCTTTAAAGAGAAAATCTAGCCTGTGTTCTTTCTAGCCATAGAGCTGCAGTGTGTATCTGGGATCTGTTATTATCTAATTAAAGAAGATATAAACTGACCACGCAATAAATTGCATGTCATCTTTTCTGTTAACAAATTACATGGAGCTTTATATATCAATGTCTCTTTTTCCAAGAACTGGTTTTAATAATTCGGAACCGCTGATGGCATCATATACGTCCCAAAAGAAGAACTCCTAGTTTTGTTTACCCCCCCCCCCCCCCCGGACTCGCAGAACATGGGTTGAATGACGCTGGCCATCATTCAAACCCAGAAGAGGGGCATCGGTGGTCTAGAACTGGGAGCATTGGGTCTGTAGGAGAAAGGGCCAAAAACTTAAAAAGCAGTTGGCATGTATCATGTTCTAGTGATTCAAAAAGCCACGCACTTGTAAAAGAATTTTATAACATATAAATTTGCGTAGCCACACTTCCTCAGCATTCCACAAAGGAGCTGATTTAAATTGGGAACAAACAACCTGTGGTCACATGAGGCACTAGGAACTTTTCTTCGTGTTCTTAATGTGTCATTCATGCCAATGCAATGCATGGCATCCAGATATTTATTGACAGTCTTTAAAAAAATGCAGGGTGATTGAGGCTGCCTGTATCCTTAAACCCCATTCCAGCTTGGAGGAGATTAGTGGCTGGGGGTGAAAAGATTGTGAACAGGGTGACAGCTGGTGGGAGGGACAAGGGAGCAATGGCGATGAACAGTGGATTGTTCAGCAGTGGGTGAGGAGATGACAGCTTGGGGGGCCAGAATAGTAATAGGGAAGGAGGGAGGCTAGGGAACCCAGATGAGGATCCCTATGACTAAGCTCCGGCGGAACAAAACACGTAGGGGCGTGGCATGGTGGGAGCCCAGGCTGAGACTGTCTCTCTCATTATTACTATTGGACTCTGTAGATGAGCGGCACTAGGGATCTTTTCCTCCTTCCTTTCAGGGAGGCTGGGGAAGGCATCAGCATTTAACGATGTGGCAATGATCTGGAAGTGAATATTGGTAGAATTGGGAGAAAAAGGAGGAATTGGTGGAATTGGGAAAAGGGAGGCAATCAGCTGGGGGTGGAAAGTATGAGTGGGATGTGAAGGAAAGAGTAGTGACGGTGATGAGCAGTAGGAGAGGTGTTCAGCAGTGAGTGAGCGAGTTGAACAAAAAAAACTCTGCTCTGGTCGGAGCCGCTATACTAACCATGCAAGGTTAGTTCAGCGATGCTTTTGAGTTAAGAAAAGTAAAAGAAAAACGCATGACCATGAAATCCTATGGACCTCTACACACCGGTCAGTTGCAAGTCCCCTGCATGTTGTAAAATCCTGCTTGTTGCATTTTGGTGTGAAAAAAACTTCATCAAAAATGCACCTCCCCATTGAAATGAATGGAAACTGCATCAAAAACACACCCACGGCTGCATTTTTGGTGTGTTCTTTTTTCAGTTGCATGTATTTTTTTTTAGAGGTGCAAAACACCCCGGAAACGCGGCAAAAATGCATATGTGTTTTTACAATGAAGCAGTAGGAAAGTAAATCTGTAGTAGTGCATTGGCAGTAGTGATATATTTTTGGTGTTTGTAGTCTGTCTACTGAGGCCTCCAGATATGTGGTGGTTTAAAGGTATTCATTCATATTATGGTGCAACAGCAAGGTGGGGAATAGCAATCCAGACATAGACTTTGTCATACAGTGTTAGAATATCGGACTGCATAGAGCAGTGATTGCGAACCTTGGCACCCCAGATGTTGTGGAACTACATTTCCCATGATGCTCAGCTACACTGCAGAGTGCATGAGCATCATGGGGAATGTAGTTCCAAAACATCTGGGGTGCCAAGGTTCGCCATCACTGGCATAGAGTATCGGGGTCTAAGAATGCTTAAAAATACAAAATAAATTGGCAGATACACGTTGGTACCAGAATTTTAATACTGTTGTTGGTTTATGTTTTTTTTTTTTTTTCTAAGAATAATTAGATTCACTTTAATTTTTGTTTGAAAAGGAGACTGCTATAGTTTTTTATTGTTAAAGTGTAGCTGGAATGAGGCTTTGAAAACAATATCTACTAATTTAGTCTCCTAAACAGCATAATTGCATGTATAATTCAACAAAAACTCTGCTCCTGTTAAAAAGTAGGATGTCTAAATGCAACTAATTAACACTCTTACTTCCCTTCTTTGGATCATAGAATAATATGCAGCGCTCAAATATACAACCAAATAATGATACAAAACTGTGTAACCAGATATAAAATAAAATAAAAATTAAAAAAAGGTTATTTAGCCCAATAAAGGGAAAAATAAAATTAAAATTATTATCACCAACGTTAAAGTACAAAATGCTGTAAGTGAATACAAATCAATTGGGAAAAAGTCAGGTGATGTAAAAGGAAACAAAGTCCATATAGAATTCTTGATTTAAATGTGCAAAAATCAGCTGATTGAAATAAATGGAAACAGGGTAAGAAAAAATATATTTGCAGACAACCACCACCACCGACCGTGCAAAGGCTCCAAGGTGTGGCCTTAAAGGGGTATGTATAAACCTCTTAAGTCATGTAGGCTTGTGGTGTTAATCACCGTATGTATGAAGATGTGACATCTACGATCACTATCCCAGATCATGACCGAACACTCCAAATCAACAGGTTCCCAGTATGATGTGCAGATATATTTTACATGGATGAAGAGAGGACCACAACCAGTCTCGGTATTCACATGGTGTAACCAAAAAATTAAAAAAGGTTCCACATAGTGTGATTTCATAGATAAAAGGATTTATTTAAAAGGAATAAAATCGGAAAAACACTCACATTTCACATTTAGATGAATGCATGTGCAAGGACAATATAGAATGGCGCAATGATGTTGGCAGGACTTGACCCTTTGCAACTACAAAGTGGCTAATGTGCAGTCCAGACAGGGACATCCTAAAATATATATATATATATATATATATATATATATATATATATATATACACACACACACACAGTATGTTAACCATATAAAGTAAGCTAAAGATAATTATTCTTTGAAAATGTTCCCTCTCCCCTCCTAACACCAATGCTGACTAACCTTTGTAAGAAAGATGCATATACTTACCAATTATCAGGTTGCTCTGGTTTTGTCATGTGCTCCCCTTTGTCAGCCAGTCAGCAGCTGTAGGGAAGAGGGCAGAGCGTTTGGCAATAGCTGGGAACTCCCAAGAGCAGTGACGTCACCCTTGGGCCCATCTGGTGTCAGCACTCTCTCCTCTCCTCTGCAGCTGGCACAGGGGGGCCGGAATATGTGCCTGGAGCAGGCTGAAAAATAGGTAAGCATATAAACTTATCAGCCATAACATTATGACCACCCACCCAATGTTGACTAAGTCCCCCTTTTGCTGACAAACAACTCTGAGCCATTGAGGCATGGGCTCCATTAGACCTCTGAAGGCATTCTGTGGTATATGGCACCAAACTGTCAGTAGCAGTCCTGTAAGTTGTGAGTTGGGGCCTCCATGGATCAGACTTCTTTTTCTAGCACATCCCACAGATGCTTGATTCGATTGAGATCTGTGGAATTTGGAGGCCTAGTCAACACTTTAAACAACTTCCATTGCTCTATGGTCCAGTTCTGATACTCGCATACCCATTTGTAGTCACTTTTGGCTGTAGACACGGATCAGCATGGGCACCAGTCTGTTGCTACAGAGCCCCATACACAACAAATTGCGATGATCTGTGTGTTTTGACATCTTTTTCTATCAGAACCAGCATTAAAGTGATTGTAAAGTTTTTATTTTTTGTTTTTTCTATAAAAAAAAAAAAACATGTCCTACTTGCCACTTCTGTGCAGTGGATTTGCACAGAGCAGCCCTGATCCTCCTCTTCTCATGTCCCTCTTTTGTGCTCCTGGCCACTCCTTCCTGTCAAGTGCCCCCACAGCAAGTAGCTTGCTATGGGGGCATCCAAGCCGAGTCACAGTTCCCTGTGTCCATTCAGACATGGAGCTGTGGCCCGGCCTTGCCCCTTCTCTCTCCTGATTAGCTAGCTGACTTTGACAGCATCGGGAGTCAGTGGCACCGCTGCTGTGTCTCAGCCCATCAGGAGGGAGAGTCTTGGACGGCCAGATGTGGGGCTCAGATAAGTATTAGGGGGGCTGCTGCTGCACACAGAAGGCTTTTTATCCTAATGCATAGAATGCATTAAGATGAAAAACCTTCTGATTTTACAACCACTTTAACTGGCTTCAGCAATTTCAGCGTCAGTAACTCTTCTATTGGATCAGACTACATGGGCCAGCCTTTGCTCTTCGTGTGTCAGAGAGCCTTGGCTGCCCATGACCCTGACGTGGTTGGCTGGTTTTCCTTCCTTGGATCACTTTTGATCAATCTTGACCACTGCAAACCAGGAACATGCCACAAGAGCTGCAGTTTTGAAGTTGCTATGACCCAGTAATCTAGGCATTACAGTTTGACCCTTGTCAAAGTTGCTCAAATCCTTATGCGTGCCCAGTTTTTCTATTTTTAACACTTCAACGTCAACGACAACATGGTCACTTGCTGACAAATAAATCCCACCCATTTTTAGGTGCCATTATAACAAGATAATCAATGTCACTTGTCAGTGGTCATAAAATTATGGCTGATCTGTGTACATTTTTCCTATGCAGGTTAGTCAGTATAGTAGGGGTTAGGAGGTGAGGGTTAAGGCTAGTTTGCTTTAGCCTGAAATTCTACTTATAACTATATAACTAACTATAAACTTTAGTTTTTTGCTCTCTTTTGGTGAATTAAATATTGAAGCCATTGCCATAGCTGTTCAATAGGTGCTAATAATCAGTCACAACACATTTCAGATTTTAGCAATTACTCGCTTCCATTTTTTTACCATTGTGACCACTAGACCATCATGGAATGCCGATCGCCAAAGACTGAGGAATCCCACAGTTGCTTAGTAATTACTATAGAAGTAAATGGGCTTGATTACCTTTCCCAATCAGTGATTCATCGTGAGTGCCTGTCAGCTGTGTGCCCTAAGTGACTAAACCTTCCATATGGTTACGTACTAATCAACATGGGAAACCATGCTACTGAAAAATGTAATTATTTTCAGGTGTGAGATGATTAGCAACACAAGCTTAAAGTGGTTTGTAAAGGCAGAATGCAGTATAGCTCGGTTCACACAGGGGCGACACGACTTCAGGACGACTTTGTGAGGCAACTTGGAGACGACTTGAACACGACTTTTAGACGACTTTTAGACACGACCTGGGGCGTGGCCAATGAGCTCTGAAGGGGGAACTCCACGCCAAATAGGTCTGGTATGGATTCCAAGGGGAACCCCCTACGCCGAAAAAACGGCGTGGGGGTCCCCCCCAGATCCACACCAGATCCTTATCCGAGCAAGCTACCCGGCCGGCCAGGAAAGGGGGTGGGGACGAGTGGGCACCTCCCCATCCTGAGCCGTACCAGGCCGCGTGCCCTCAACATGGGGGGGTGCCTTGGGGGAGGGGGGGCGTGCGGCCCCCCACCCCAAAGCACCTTGTCCCCATGTTGATGAGGACAAGGGCCTCTTCCCGACAACCCTGGCCGTTAGTTGTCGGGGTCTGCGGGCGGGGGGCTTATCGGAATCCGGGAGCCCCCTTTAATAAGGGGGCCCCCGGATACCAGCCCCCCACCCTATGTGAATGAGTATGGGGTACAATGTACCCCTACCCATTCACCTGTAAAATAAAGTACAAAAAAAAAACACAACACACAAGATAAAATAGTTTATTGCACAGCTCCGGGGGTCTTCCGTCTTCGGGGGTCTTCTCGCCGGACTCCTCCGCTATCTTCTTCTAGCTCTTTTGCTAGCGGAGGAGCCCGGCTTTCTTCCTCGCCGCCGCCCTCTTCTTCTGACTTCGGGGGTCTTGTCCCCCTCTTCTTTTCTTCTGCCAGGCCACCGCGCCTTCTTATAGCTCTTTTACAGGCCGGTCTTCTGTTGCCGTCGCTGCCTTCCGTTCTTCTTCTTCTTCTCCTGGAGATGTTGACTCGAAGCTCTCTCCGGCCGCAATGCCAGGGACGCGCTGCGCGGCGACTTATATAGGGACAAGGGGCGGGGTCATCGGTTGATGTCACATGGGTTGATGTCACAGAGCTAATAATTCTGTCAAAGTCGCCTCCGTATAGACAGAGATCCAACTTGGAGGCGACCTCCATTGAAATCAATGGGTACAAGTCGCCTACAAGTCAGATTGAAGTAGTACAGGAACTTCTTTTGAAGTCTGAGCAACTTCAGTAGCGTGCATTAAGACGGCTCTCATTCACTTACATTGATTTTTAAATGTCCGACCTGAGGCGACTAGGGGCGACCTGAAGTCCGATCTGAGTCGCCCCTGTGTAAGGTAAAAAAATCTTCCGTCTGGTCCGTCCGCACCTGGAATATGCTGTCCGGTTCTGGGCACCAGTCCTCAGGAAGGATGTACTGGAAATTGAGTGAGTACAAAGAAGGGCAACAAAGCTAATAAAGGGTCTGGAGGATATTAGTTATGAGGAAAGGTTGTGAGCACTGAACTTATTCTCTTTGGAGAAGAGACACCTGGGAAGGGATATGATTTCAATATACAAATACTGTACTTTTGACCCCACAATAGGGATAAAACTTTTTTGGGGAGTTTAGAAGAAAAGAGGTTTAACCTTAAACTACATAGAGGGTTCTTTACTGTAAGAGTGGCAAGGATGTGGAATTGCCTTCCACAGGCGGTGGTCTCAGTGGGGAGCATCCATAGTTTCAAGAAACTATTAGATAAGCACCTGAACAACCGCAGCATATGTAACTATGTAACTATGTCGCCTTCTCACCGTCTGATTTAACCATGCTAATGCCATGCTAATACATAGGATGCTTTAAGGTGAAAAAACACAAGCCTTTACAGCCCCTTTAATATCACAATAACTACATTAGAAAAAAATCTTATTTGTCAGACATGGTTTGCTGTGTGGCAGAGCTACGTAAATCTCAGGACTGGATGGGTCTTGGATACAAATCCTATGGAGGGGACAACAGCCCCCATACACCATATGTACGCATTTCATCTGTGGATTTAGCTGTTTGTCTAAAGGTAAACTTCATGCTTAGAATCTCGATATTGACATTGTCTATATAGCATCACCCCACTTGTTTCTGCAGTCTGTTCTATATTGAATTATAAAAAGTACATGAATATAATGGCAGCTAAACAAAATAGTTTCTTTGCAGTTGATGTGACATAACCATTTCCTAGGGTGTCAGAACCTTCATTTCTGAATAGAAAATGTTAATGGAGGTGGAGGTGTACAAATCTTTCTATAATGTAGCTATTATTCTCTATAGATTTTGTGCTCTTACTAAAATGAGATGTATATTGTGCTGAACAATAAACCCTAGGTGTCCATTCAAGATTCTCATTCTATTGTCTCCCATTTAACGAACGGCTGATGGATGGTTTCTGGTCTCTGTAGGGATACTGCTGAGCACTTTAACACTTTGCAGAGCCTTCATCACCCAGCATGACAGACAATCAGTACAGGAATTCAATCAATGCCTCTGTGAGAGTAAACACTGTCATTGGTGTCATTTCTCTCAAATTCACATCTGCTTTTTATGACCATGTGTTTTTCAGGTTACTTTTTACTATTTTTTTGTTGAGCCTCCAGCAGCGAACAATAAAGTAGATTTCATAGTTTTTGCATTTTGATTCTCTCGCCTGCAGGTAAATCTGTGAATCCATTAATAGGTGATAATGGCGAGGAATGTTCTCATGTAGTGCTAGTCACTAAGTTTATATTTATTCAGCAAATCCTTCCTCCCATCCCCTTTTTTTTGCATTTATTTTTCACTACCAACATAGCCCTGACTGATTGAGGCATGGACGCCTTCTTTCTATAGTTTAAAGTTTTGTGTGTGGGAGACCGCAACTGCATATGTCAGGCTTATCCCCAAAATAAAATTGAAACTAGAGCGATATCCTCATGTATCCTAAAGTAGGGAAATTAATGAGAGAATGGGGGTATTGAAAGATGCCCAAAAACGATTTAAAAAAAATATATTAAATCTGTAAAAACATGCATTTATCGTATCAAAATGGTAATATATTCATAAAAACATTGGTAACTGCACATCCCAATGATTGGATATCCAATGAAAATGACCATAAAGATGTATCTAAAATGTCGGGATCTACATCTTTTTCGCCTATCCTAAGGTTTCTTCAGGATCCCTTTAATAGTTGGCAATAAATCAAGGGTGCAGCTAATAAAGAACATGGTATATGTTAAAGACAAATTTTATATATATATGTATTTCTTGCTTTTTGTGTATTTGTCTTTTAATATATACGTTGTACTATATTAGCTGCACACTTGATTGACTTAGCATTAAAGTGGTTGTTAACACACTCATTTAACTTATTTTAATCCTCTGAGTTTGCTAATGCTTTGTGCTCCTGTCTCTGTGATTTATAAAAAAAAAAATGCAGTATATACCAGATTTCAGAGCCGCACTTACATGATCGGCCAACTTTCTCCTCTCCCTATCTGACAGATGCAGCGGGCGGGGCCGAGATTCCCCTGTTGACATCAGTCAGGAGGAAAAGAGTAGAAAGCCGGCTTGTCATGTGAGCACAGAGAGGTGCTCTGAAATCCGGTATATACTGCAGTTTTATTTTTAGAAATCACAGAGACGGGAGCACACAGCATTAGCAAACACAGAGGATTATATAAGATCGTAAATGTTATTTCAGCAGCAGGAGGGGAGGGGGTGGGCACTTGACACAGAGCAGACAGACAAACAGGGAGGTAGGAGGTAGAGCGGACAGAGAAGGACATGGGATCTGTGGATGACGGAGGCACGTAAATTGATCATGGTGTCAGGGCTCATCAGTCTTGATAAACCGTGGTCAGTTTACAGGGGGGAGGGCAGAACCAGGCAGGATCAACCAGGTATTTCTGGTGTTACAGGGGGTCACATTACACAGCACAAGCATTGTGCTGTTATTCATACTTTAAAGGAACAGAATCCTTTTTTTTTTTCAGCAATTTCAGCTTCAGTAGCTCTCCTTTTGGATTGAACTACACAGGCCAGCCTTCGCTCCTCACGTGCATTAGTGAGCCTTGACCACCCATGATGCTGTTGCTGATTAGCCATAGACCACTTTTGGTAGGCCCTGACCAATGCAGGCCGGGAACATCCCACAAAAGCTGCAGTTTAGCCATTACAATTTGGATACTTCTCGAAGTTGCTCAAACTTGCAATCACTGCCTGTGTAAAGTGGGCAATTGCCATTGGTGGGGATTCTCTCGGGATCCAGAAGACAGTAGGTGAAAAGGGGAATGGCTGGTGAGGGTTAAGGTGTGGCACTGGACTAGCAGCGTGTAACATTGATAGGGAGGCTCAGGTGAGTATAGTTGACTTCATCATGGAAATGAAAACTTAGTGTTTGTAAACCCCACTGACAGCACTAAGCAGATGATTTGCAATCTCAGTTGTGAATGTTTCCCTCCCTATGAGACTGTGCAGAAGTGGTGGGGGGTCTCGTACTACACTGAGCTCTTCACTCTATGCTGCGCTGTGTGTGACACCAGATCCTCACCCCTCCCCTCTGAAGCTTAGAAATGTTGTGGAAATTCTGGATTTTGAACAGATGTAGAGGAAAGAGTGCCACAGATAAACAGGTACAACTTCAGCAGGGGGATTTGCTTCATCTCTTTATATCACCTGAGGCTAATCACTTCATTGGGTATATGTAAGGGTTTACAGGACAGGAGAGGTTTAGGAGGGGGTGAGAGGAATAGGAATAGGGTGAAAGGAAGGGGGGGGGGGGGCGCAAACAAACTGAAAAATTGCACAAAAAAAAATCAGTTGCAGCCAGTGTGCCCATCAAATGCTGCCAGTGTACCCATCAATTGCAGCCAGTGTGCTCATTAAATCCTGCCACTGTTTCATCAAATGCCGCCAGTGTGACCCCCCCCCCCCGCCTGCTTGCCGTCTGCCCGGCACTTACCCTGTCTTAGTGGTCTGTCTTAGTCTCCCAACTCCCGTCCTCTCCCTGATAGACATCCAATAGGACGCCTGTCGTTTCAGCAAAATCGGGTGACAGGTAACAGACCTGAGCACCTGATTGGCGGAGAGGCGTTTCCATGTTAGGAAAGTGAATATTCATTTGTTTTCCTAACACAGCTGAGTGTAATGTCAGTGCCAAGCATGGCGCTTGCAGGTCACCGTTTTTGACGCCCATTAGAGCCTATGGCTCTAATCAGGTGCTTCAAAAATACCCCTGCCGCTGTAATTCATGCATCAGGCGCCTGAAAAGGGGCTGGACGCCTGAATGGGGGGTGGCCACGACGGACATGGATAGATTCATGCAATGCATGAATCTATCCATAGAGCACAGAGGGGGTGGCAGGAGAGAGAGAGAGCAGCGCCCGTGCGCCCTTAATGCACGGGCCGCCACTGGAACCAAAAGATGTGCTCATCATTGTTGATCTTCTCCTTTCACTGTCCAGTCAAAATCTTGTGGCAGGGACAAGACCTGTAAATGTATTTAACAATGACATCAAAGAAATTCGGTCTCCTGCTCTGCCAGACAGGGCTATCCTGTGTAAATCTATTGACTGCATGGACAGAGATACAAATCCTTTGTCTGATAAAGAAGCTACCATATATGAATTTAATCTGTGTATTCAGCTGTATACCTGGATTTAAACTTTAAATAGGAGCCCGACCTAGACTTTCATTTTACTTCTGGGTATTTAAATATTACGGTACCCATTTCCCGAGTCCCGTTTATGGAGTACCACAGTGAAGAGCCTCTGTAGAATTCTTTCCCTCGCTGCTTCTACCTTTGAAAGCTGTGTGAGAATCCTAAATGGTCCCTTTTAAAGTTCCTGTAATTCAGCTTTTCATTTGTGCTCTTTGTGTAGAAGATAAAGTCCCCATTTCAGCTGGACTTCATTTTCATCATCGCCTTTTGTTTGTTTTCATCACTTTCAGGCGCTCGCTCTCTCAGCACCTCGCTAATGGTTGTAGTTTATCTGTTCGCCCACGCAGTGGCCTGATAGCCAATCTGAACACTGTTATTGTTAATTTTCCCCTTAACAAACTGGTTAACTTGCCAGACCTGCTTTCTTCAACTTGCAAAAAGAAAATAATTCTCCTAAAAGAGAGTTTATGTATAATTTTGTTCTGTGTAATAACTTTGCTCTTACTCTAAATGTGATGTTTTCTCATAACTATGATATAATGTTCTTCTGTTTTAAAGAAGAATTCCAGATATGGATATTTTATACATAGTAACATTGGTCCAGCTTTGATCAATGTAACTATGTATATACCATATTTGACCGATTCCCCTGGAAGCTGGAAATTGCTGTATACACACCGCTACTCCAGTGACCTCCACTAGCTTTTGGGTTCCGTTGCGGAGGGGCTGCTCTTTCGTCCAATCGGAGAACACTTTGCATTCAATGAGAAAATGCAAAGCATCCTCTGAATAGCACCATTGTTGAGCGGGTGACCTCCTGTGTTCTGAATGGGTAGCCACTCGGCATGGGACTCAGAAGCAAGTGGCGGTCGCTGGAGTAGCGGTGTGTATATAGTGATTTCCAGCTTCCAGGAAGATCAGCCAGGTATGGTATATACATAGTCACACTGGTCCAAGCTGGCCAAATGTAACTTATGTATAAAATATCCATACATGGAAATCATCTTAAGCGCCGGTTCACATCAGCGCGGCTTTGAAGCCGACATCCTTGACTTCAACAGAAGTCAATGCAAGTTGTGGTGAAGTCGCCCCAAAGTAGTATAGTAACCGTTTTCTAAGCCGGATCGACTTGAGTCGCACTGGTTAGAACGGTTCCATTGCCGTTATTGGGCATGACTTGTCATGCAACTTTGCAGTGTGAACCGGCCCTTAAGCAGCACTATGGTCATAATATACATATAAAGTATGTCCATATATAGCAAATACTGTATGGGATCCGTTTTATAAAGCAGTAAATGTGACTTTCACCAAACATTCTCTGGTGGAGAACCAATCACCCTAATTTAAAACACAAGGACCTTGAAGATTTACCACCAGAGTGGTGAAAGTCACCACTTACTGCTTTATAAAAAGACCCTTATGTGTTAAAGGAGAAGTAGAGCCAAAGCTTTTTTGGCCCTACTTCTGATGATCACAGAAGTGTAGTTCGCTATGCAGTCCTATGACCAGTGTTCAGCAGACTGTTGGAAACCAACCAGATGCCTGGACCGGCAACTGGCTCAACTTCTCAGCGCATCGCTAAGCCAGCCGCTCCCACCCCCTCCCCAGTCCAGCTCTCCAGTGAGCACTGGAGGGGCAGAGCAGAGAGCCAATGGCTGACAGTCACGGCTCTCTGCTCACTGAAGGCTGAGAACTGTACGATTAGCAGTTTATGATCACTCAGTTCTTGATGTAGAGGCGGCAGTGGACAGATGCAGCATTGGATCATTGCTGTATCCACTTCCGTGAGTATAAATTTCAAACTTCTCTTTTAAGATCATTGTATGTATGCAAATATGAAAAAGTGATTTTGGTTAGAATCTCTACCAAAACCTACCAGGACCATGAAAGCTCTTTTTGGAAATTTTGGAATATCTTTTGCTAATACCTCAACATGTGGGATCTTGCAACTATATAAGATACTGCTTTGCTTACAAACCCCTACCTTTCTCAGTGGGAAGTGGAACTTCACCAAAAGCTATCAGAGAAGTGGAGAACAAAAATACTGGAGTTTGCGTCAACCCCCTCAACCAGCTCAGTCTCAAACCGTTATCTAGGTTTTATCACACATTTGTCAAGTTAAATTCCATGTTCCTGATATATTCACCTTATTGCTGGAAAAGTTGTGGAGCTTAAAGAGGAACTTCACACAGTATTAAATAATACTTTAAAATTCACGTGGTGCAGGGAGACAGGTCCTGCAGCCTCCTGGGACATGAGATGAAAGGGGGGGAAACATGGCAACATCATCCTCACCCTGGGCCAGGCTTGATTGCAAAGCTTCTGGCTAACTCATTAGTCTACTGACCAGTGCAAGCGGCTGGTAGTGCCACACCTGTTGATTACTGCCATGATTCTAATTCCCCTGTACTGGAACACCTCAATGATCCAATCTTTTTAATTAAAGAGCAGTTTTGTGAAACTGAATATATTTGAGTGATGGAAGAATTCACACGTGCTCAGTGATTCTGTCTCCAAATTAGGGCCGATCTGGTAGATCACAATTAAAACTTCCTCAGAAGTTCTGATAAGACCAGGAAGGTTCACCTTTAATAATATCTTAATGTAATATATCTGCATGAAATTTGAATAAATCCTAAGAGAGGCCTGAAAACTCCCTCTCCCTTTTACACATAAAATGAATCCACAAACCTAAAAGTCCAACAGGCTAAAAATTAGATTTCTTCTAATTAGGGTTTCCAGAAAACCGTAAACTTGAAGCTTCTGCTTCGATCCACAGGTGTTCTTCCTCCATCACCCTACAGATATCAAAACGCTCATCACACACTATGTGACTTCTGCTCTAATAGGAGGTCTGACAGCGTGTGCACATCAAAGATCGATCATTCTCTCTCCTTTCCTCCTCCCCTGGATATCAGATCAGATCTAGCTCCATATCATGTAAGCAACCTCATGAGACAAATGCTCACATAGCGTGACTCTAACTTCATTAAATGGCATTAAAATATAACCAGTATAATAGACTAACAGAAAAAGTTCTGTAAGCAGCACCCACGTTCACACATACAGTTAGATCCATATATGTTTGGACACAGGCACACTTTTAGTTTTTTCAGGTATTTACCAAAACATATTCAAGCTATAGTTATATAATGGATATGGGCTGAAAGTGCACACTCTCAGATTTAATTTGGGGGTATGTACATCCAAATCAGAGGAAGGGTTTAGGGATTACAGCTCTTAAGAATAGCCACCCCCCCCCCTTTTGGAGTTGGATGGAGTTTATTCTAATGCCCCGTACACGGGATCGGACTTTCCAACAAAACCGTGGAATTTTGTTCGAAGGTTGTTGGCTCCAACTTGTCTTGCATACGAACGGTTACACAAATGTTGGCCAACAATTATGAACATAGTGACGTACTAGATGTACTACGTGGTTTTTCAGCTCTTTAGCGCCACCCTTTGGGCTCCTTCTGCTAATTTCATGTTAGTAGAAGTTTGGTGAGTGTTGATTCGCACTTTTCTTTTTGCATTTTTCATTTAGCGCTATTATTATTATTATTATTATTCTTGATATCACTTGGAAAAAAAAGCTTTTGAACATTTGTTTGCAATAACTCCATCAGTATCACCAGCAAAGCAGCTTCATTATTATCCCATTAAAGAAGAAGAGAATTGTGTGCTGAATTTGGAAATTTCCAAATTTGCCACGTCACGAATGTTAATTCTCCATTGTGTGGACTTTCCGGACTTGTGTACACATGATCGGAAAGTCCGACAACAAAAATTAGTTGGGGCAGAAAATTTGAGAACCTGCTAAGCCAACGTTTGTTTGTGGAAAGTCCTACAACAAATGTTCGATGGAGCATACACACGGTCGGATTTTCCACCAACAAGCTCACATCCAACATTTGTGGTCGGAAAATCTGATCGTGTGTACGGGGCATAAGACTTTGCACACTCAGAATTAGTTGGCCGATTATTGTTTCGAATTAATCGGTTAATAACCTTAAAAAAAAAAAAAAAAAAGTCGGTCAAATTGACGTTCATTTTGAACCACAGTGACGGGAAAATTTGGAAATAGAATTCTTTCATTCAGTGAATGTACAAAGATTTTTCATCTGAATATTCTCACCAGAAAATTGATCTGTGAGGCCAGCATAAGGCTCGGTACACACCTATGCAGTTTTTGCTTCTGATCTGTTTCGGCAGTGCTTTTTGCTGTGCGTTTTGATTTTTGTGCATGTGATTTTACTTCAATTTACGTTTTCTTTTTTTTTTTTTTTGGGCAGATTAAAAAACACAAATTGCTGCAAAAACACACTACATCCTTTTCTGCAGCTTCTCCATTGAAGTATATTGAACCAAAAAAGCACCGCTTTGCGTTAAAAGTCCCTGACCCTTTCCAAATATGCAGCGGCTGAAAAAAGCACTTATATGAACCTGTCCCATAGGAAACCATGTAAATGAAATGTAGTGCGTTTCTACAAAAAGCACCAATAAACATATAGATGTGAACCAGGTCTAAGATGTTTGGTAACAATAGGGTTAAAAAGACTAAAATTAGCCCTTTATAGTACAAAAAAAAGCAGATAATCACTACTGGAAGGGGTTAATTTATTTACCGTAGAACAGTGAAAGTAATATTTATAGTAGTGATTATATTTTTGTACTATAAAGGGCTCATTTTATTTTATTTTTTTAACCCCATTAAGTTACTGGCCGATTAATCGATTATGAAAATAATAATCGATTAATTTCAGCCCTACTCAGAATTGACTTAGCTAATTTACACTAAAAGTTTTTGGGGTTTTACATTAGTCCAATACAAATTTTCTACAGCACATCTATGTATTACTAGCAGTGTTGGGGTTTGTTATCAGAGCCAATACAAGTTTGTATGTGTGCGCCTAGTAAACAGTAAATATCTCTCTACACTGCGGCAATCTCTAAAAGTGACGGTTACCGATGTCGTTTACAGAATATCTCGTCTGATCCTACGTCAGCCTTGATCACGGACACTTTGAAGTTTCCCTCAACGCCCTGACAAGCTCATGCATGTTTTATTCCATTTGGGGATTAAAAACAGAAACCCGCTGAAAGCATTTGGAGATGTGCAGAAATACTTTAAAGTTGATGGTGGCAGCACCCTCTTTCAAAGGTTAGCTCCAGCCAAAAACTTTTACTGACCTTCTATTTTCAATAAACGGGACTAAGATGTCAGTTAAAGCAGTAGTAAACCGCATATAAACACTTTAGCCCGGAAGGGTTTCACCCACTTAAAAGAGAAGTAAAGGAATTTCTTTTTCAGTTTCATACTTGGCTAGGTGGATGCAGCATCGGACGCTACATCTGTCCCCCGGCACCTCTGCACTGAGAACTGAGTGATCGAACACCGCCGATGGCTCGGTTCTCACAGTTCCCCGAGCAGAGAGCTGCTGACTGTCAGTCACAGCTCTCCTCTCTGATTCCTACTCGCTCACTTGAGCGCTGAGCTGTGGAGGGGCGGGGGGCTGCCTTCTCAGCGACTTGCTGAGAGGCTGAAACAGAACAAGTCCAGGCATGTGGCAGGTCTAGACTCCCATTGTCGGGATGAGGTGATGCTTGGACTGAAATCTATGATGTCAGCAGAGAGACAGCCTGCTCTCTGCTGAAAACGGGTCACAGGAGTGCAAAACGAATTGTACTCTTGTGATCTATAGGAGACAAACAGCCAAACAAGCTTTGACTATACTTCTTTAATGACCTGGCCATTTCTTGCAATACGGCGCTGCGTTGCTTTAACTGACAGTTGTACAGTCGTGCAACTTTCTACACAAATAAAATTGATGTCCTTTTTTTCCACATATAGAGCTTTCTTTTGGTGGTATTTGAATACTTCTGTGGTTTTTATTTTTGGACTATCAACAACAAAAGAAAATTTTGAAAAAAAATAACAATATTTTTTACTTTCTGCTATAAAACACGTCCAATAATTTTTTTTTTTAAATCCGACTTCAATCAACAGGGATCTGACTTTGATCCCCGACAATACCAGGTACTGTGTCTGGTATGAATCTTTAGGGCAGGGGTCTTCAAACTATGGCCCTCCAGTTGTTCAGAAACTACAATTCCCATCATGCCTAGTCATGTCTGTGAATGTCAAAGTTTTACAATGCCTCATGGGATCCGTAGTTCCGCAACAGCTGGAGGGCCGTAGTTTGAGGATCCCTGCTTTAGGGGGAACTCCACGCAAAATGTTAAAAAAAAAAAAAAACTGCAGTGGGTTCCCCCTCAAAGAGCTTACCAGGACCTTTGGTCTGGTATGGATTCTAAGGGGGATCCCCACGCTAAAAAAAGGGCATGGGGTCCTCCCCCCAAAATCCATACGACCCTTATTTGAGCACAGGGCCTGGCAGGTCAGGAAAGGGGGTGGGGACGAGCGAGCCGTACCAGGCCACATGCCCTCAACATGGTGGGGTGGGTGCTTTGGGGGAGCCCCCCCAACCCAAAGCACCTTGTCCACATGTTGATGAGGACAAGGGCCTCTTCCCTACATCTCTTCTGCTAAAAATGGAATCACCGGCTGAAAAATTCCATACCGGGATGATGCCTGTAGGTGCAGGCATCATCCCAGTATAACCACTTCAACCGAGGACGTCCTACGGATGGGAAGTAGTTAAATTAACCATTGAACGCATTTTGTTCAGGAAGTACAAACAAATACCTGTTAATCCTTTCAGAAACCTTGTCAGCTGATAAATTCCCATGCTCTCTGCCTCTGCTGCACTCGTATGGCTTCATGGACTCTGGGCTTTAAAAAACGCAGCTTTTACAGGCGCTAGGCGTTTTTTGTTTTTTTTTGTAAAAAAAAAAGCATCTCTGCAGGCAAATTAGAAGAAGAGCATTTACAGGCTGAAAAAAAAGAGAAACATCACAGCTACGTTCGGGAGAACAGTTGAAGAGCACAAAAAATGAGGAACGCCCCCAAATGCATGTAAATGCATGTAACTACACCTAAAAGATAGGAGAATTTAGGCACGTTTGAGCATTAATTGATTCCAATGGCCAGAATAAATTAATATTTTGGCCAATGGAATCCATTAACACTGAAATGCTTGATGTGCCTAAATGTGTTTGCAATACGTGGCTATTATTGCATTTTTTAAGCCGCTTTTCTCCTGCCAGCAGAAAAGTCATTTGGAGGGTCTGAACAAACACCCAGTGTGCATGAGGCATTAAAGATGTTTCTCAGGACTACAGAACACTGGTATCTGTGTTATGAAGAAGAGAATAGGGGGAGGCAATTCTGTCACCCTTCTGTAGATACTGTATAATGGGTGAATGTTGTCACCCCCGGACAGGAATACTGAGGTGTATATAGTACAGCCTTGGACATAAACACCAGAGAAATGGACTATAAAATCTTAATGAGATGGTACTATCAATCAGAGATATCCACACTGTGCTGGAGGGGATGTGATGGGAGGGGTACAATGTTGCTTATCTGGTGAGAATGCCCGAAGATAAGGGAATATTGACAAAAGGTACAACATTATATGAAGGTAATATCGGAAATAGATATAGTTGATGACCCGTGGGTATGTTTATTCTATAACACAGAAAAGACAATAAAACAGTATAAAGAATCAACATTACCATATTTAATTAATGCCGCAAAAGGTGCTATACCAAGAAAATGGAGAGAGTTGGATAGTCCTACTCTGAGGGACTGGTGTATAAGAGAAGAAGAGCGATCAGTAAACCTCAAAAAGATCTGGAGGAAGCGGGAAGAATTTAAAGGAACTAAAGACTATACGAAGATCCTGCAGGGAGAAATCGGGTGATTTAGATCAATGGAGATTAAACAAAGGAGAAAAAGGAGAATACAGAACGTAGGAGAGGAGTGGGGGGGAGGAAAGATTTCTTAGAACATGGTTAAAAAATTTTTTTTGATAATACGATGTACAATGATTTTTTTTTATATATATAATATGTAATATGTAAAACTTAATAAAAAAAATACATAAATAAATAAAACAAGTGAAATTTCCCGCTGAACTGGCTAAGATTCGATCCATCTATGGACAGGCTGATTGTACCCAAGTCGATCTATAGATCTTAGGCACATGATCTTAGGCCTTTCAACGCCTCCTAATCAAGTCTATAGTAATGCTTCGCAAACACTCTGGCAGGCAGTTGCTTGCGGTGTGCTTGTGGGACGTTAAAATTAGTTTATTTCCTGTAATGTCACTTCCCATTTAAAAACGGGCATTTGTGAAGCTGTTTTAATGCGCCCTAACGCTCATGAAACGCTTCAAAACTGCGCATAGGGCATTTGGAGAGCGTTTTTTAACCTGTCATTAACGCTTGTAAAACACCAGTCTAAAAAGGATGACTTTCAAATGATAAACGTGGTGCGTTTTTTGAAAAATGACTCCATTGCTATATACGGTTACACAGACTTAAAGATAAAGATATCTTCTGGTCGCCTGCAGCACTGACCAGGATATCATTTATTCCTAATTGTTTCTCTCCTTTTGCTTTTTGAAGCATGCATAACTGAGTGGTAATATGGTGTGTGCTTTTGATAATAAAGCACTAAATCCTTCAAAACTTGCCTCCCCTCCAGCTATATAAAGTCCACAAGACTAAGTTCCATTTTAAAGTAGCTTTCTTCTTCAACTGCCTGGGGGGGTTATGGGGTTAACGGGTAATGATGGAAGCGTCCCTGTGTTGTAGAATAGGGCAGTACAGCTTGTAATATCTCAGATTTCACCACTGACCATTAGCGAGGGATGGACATGTGAACCCCACTAGTTCAGACGTTGTCGTCGTCCCCCCCCTTTTTTTTTAATAGATCATCGCACATCGCAATGCAGCCATGGATTTCTCAGGATTGCAGTTGTCTGTCCCTCCCAGCACAAAGTTAATTCAAAGTGTCATACTTGGAGTCTGCAGCGACCATGAGTGCCGCATATAGATTTCCAGTCCAACCAAGCATTAATGAGGCCTGTTATTGGAGAAGACTTGTAGCATTTCCCTGTGCTGAGTTCCAAGTTCAAGCCAATTAAAACACAGCAGGAAAGGCAGTCTCGTCTGCTGAATTTGTTTTAAGAGCGTTTTGCCATTTTACATTTTTTATGCCCTAACCAGCTCTCTGAAATATATATGTTTTTTTACCTAAAGATCCAATCGTGACTGTAAAACAATATTTGATTTTGTCCATGGGCCCCATTTATCATAGATTCTTTGCATAGCAAAGCAACTAGTTCATTTAACTTTTGTCAGATTTAGGCCTCATACACACTAGATAACCTAAAAATGCCAGAACTGCTAGCAGAGAAAAAACGATTAAACCAGAGTTAAAAACTTGCATTTTGCCATTGCACGTCTTATCACACAAACTTATGGCCGTTTTTGAGCGTTCCCATTTACAAGCGCTTTCTTGTTTTCTTCCAGACGCACCCCTCAGCTAATTTTACACTCCTAAATGACCAAAATACATACATACATATTATATATATATATCTATATATATCTATATATATCTATATATATATATATATATATATATATATATATATATATATGAATATTTATATATAAAAGAAAATAAAGTGATACTAAACACACACGCTTTCATTTACACTGTCCCTTCCATTTCTGTATATAGATGATGGCACTGTAATTAATTTAATTTAAAAAGTACCTATTTCCTAATCATTATACAGCGGTCACATGACCTGGATATTTTCCAGCTTGTCTGCAGGGAAAGCAGGAGGAGCTTCTAGTCCTATGCTGCTGGTCACATGTTCAAAAAAAATAATAGCCTTTGGGATACAGAGTAAAAACAAATCGCAATAACTGTTTTAATTTGTTATACAAGAATATATTTTTTTAAATAAAATCTTTATTATTTTGTGTAAATAACATAGTGTGAACAGATTTCTGCCAGTCACAGGCTGTGTCACGCCCCTCCAGCCTGTGTCTTAGAATAAGAGGGAGGTGAAGCCTCCATTATTCTACATGTAATATCTTACCCCCATTGTGTTTAGCTGGTTAGTGGGCATGGAGGAGGAGGGAGGGAGGGAGCTGTCATTTACCACTGTGTATTCGCCTAGACGTGTGACTCTATAGTCACACAGGCTGCTCAGATTTGATAGGGAGGAAATGCTCAGCATAGAAACGCACTGAAAACAGCATGCACAGCGTTTCCACCACAGCTAAAATATCCCTAGCTTAATTGGGGACATGGACAGAAGGTGGTGATAGAGAGCAGTAGGATCAACCAGATTTTTTTTGCAGAATAATGCAAAATTAATAAAACATTGAGATTTTTATTTAATTTGTTCTATTTGTGGCACCATAAAAATCCCCCATTTCCCAATTCTAACATAGGGGGAAGTTTAGAGGCAGAGGGAAAAAAAATCTCATACGCCTGTGGAAGCAGCCTTTAGAGCTGCGGTGTGCATGAGCTCTTAAAACCACAGGTTGATCAGCACAGCCAGGATATAAAATAAACTTCTCTTTAATAGTAAGTAAAGCCTTCTTATTTGCAATAGATTTCTATTTATTCCATATTTATCGGCATATAACCCACACTTTTTACCCCTGCTGCCTCGGAGTGGAAGGAGGGGACGAGCGCCACTGGATTACACAGAGCCGCGATCTCCTGTGTATCCGCCGCTCAGTCACACACAGTCCCGCCCCCCTGGCCCGGCATTGGACCACTGCTATGTCCATCATATGAGCTGGGCGGTACTGTGAGTGACTGAGCGCCGGATACACAGGAGATTGCGGATCTGTGTCATCCAGCACTGCCGTGGCTGCAATCATCTGCAAAGGCGAGTCTGCAGATGTGTACTAAACAGGCTGTAATCATGGGCATGCTAGAGGCTGCAGATGGGCATGTTAGAGGCTGCAGATGGGTATATTAGAGGCTGCAATAATGGGCACAGAGGCTGCAGATGGGCATGCTAGAGGCTGCAATAATGGGCATGTTAGAGGCTGCAATAATGGGCACAGAGGCTGCAGTTGGGCACTAAACAGGCTGCAATAATGGGCACATTAGAGGCTGCAATAATGGGCACATTAGAGGCTGCAGATGGGCATAGATCAGGCTGCATTCATGGACACTGGTGAGACTGCAGAGCACTGACCCTTATTTTAAAGGTTTTTTTTTTTCTGAAACTTCCTTCTAATGCACATGGTCGGACTTTCCAATGGAAAATGTGCGATCGTATCGTGTTGGGCTCCATCAGACTTTTTCCGTTGGAATTTCCGACACACAAAGTTTGAGAGTGGGATCTAAAATTTTCTGACAACAAAATCTGATCGTTTCAATTCTGATCGTGTGGGGTTTTTTTTGTTTTGTTTTTTTGTTCCGACAGACAAAGTGCCACGCATGCTCAGAATAATTTACAAGACAAAGGCTATTAGCTACTGCCCTCTTTATAGTCCCGTCGTACGTGTTGTACGCCACCTCGTTCTGAACGATCGGGTTTCCCGACAACTTTGTGCAGCCGTGTGTATGCAAGACAAGTTTGGGCTAAAATCCGGATTTTGTTGTCTGGATGTCCAACCGTGTGTACAGGGCATTAAAGTTAAGATGCGTGTTATACACCGATAAATTCAGTATCTTTATTACATGATCCTATAGTAAAACCATCATTATATCCGGCCATCGTACAGTAAATGCAGACAAGAAATGACTGCCAGAGATCAGCAGCACTGAGATGTAGCATAAGATGAAAAAATGTAAAAAAATATTTAATGAACAAACATTTTTTTGTTCATTAGCTTTTTAATAGTGTTTCAGCAACTGAAATGTCATTCAGTCAAGGTTTAGACTTGCTTATATGCTAAACGTTTTTAAAACATTAAAATCTCTACTCGCTTCCCTTTAGCATAGATCCTTGTGTTTGTCTTGTTAAAAAGAAATCGTTGCTTGTCTGCATTTTTTCCACATTTGTCAATTATTCTTTATTGCAAATTATGGCAAACCAGCTCTGTGCATTAAATCTTCATCTTTCTCCTGATGCGATGTCCCAGATGGAAACGTATCAGTAAATGATTTTTTTTAATATAAAAAAGCCGCTAGAGTTAGACTTTGATTAGGTCTTTGAGCTGACAAATCAGTGGTGACAAAACTCCTCTCCTTCAAATACGGCAATTTTACAAGTCTGTGCTTATATAATAGAGGATTTCTGTTTTACCAGCCAAAGTAAAATGTATCTAAACCCAAAAAACAAAATTGTAATATATGACAGCATACCAGTTCTTAGATGTGGTGGCTGTAATAGTTTTCTTTTTGGATCTTCTTTTCACTTTATTTTTACCTGGTATTACTGTGAATAACACACTTACTGACCCTGGGGGGCTACACTTAGTCCTTTACTGTAGCTGTAGAAGAAGCCATGATCGTCACCTAGGCTGGACTACAAATATACCTTTCTTCCCCACATCTGGGGCCTGGTAAGCTGCATTATATTACGTTTTTGTTCTTGGATTTTAATATTATTTAAAGTGGTTGTAAACCCTTACATAGACCTAGTGAAATGACTGACATCAGGCGATGCGCAGAAATGAAATCCTCCTACATAAGTTGTACATATTTACAGCTCTCTCTTCTCTACAGTCAATTTAAAATGCAGGATTTACACTGCTTTTCTGAGCTTCCAGAAGTGGGGGGAGGGGATCTGATGTCACACACTGCACAGAGAGAAGAGCTGGGTGTAATCTGAGATCTCAGTGGAGGAAATGGACACACCCCCCTCTACGGAATCTCATAGGGAAACATGCACAGCAGAGGTTATACTGATAGCAGTATGGTTGGAGGTATCCCGTAACACATCCCTATAAAATGACAAACTTTGACAGAGATAGGATGGGATTTTTCAGATGCACTTAAGTCCACCAAAGAGGTAAGTATTAAAACGTATATATTTTATTTATACAAACTGTTAAATCCATAGATATATGGGTAATATACAGTTGGACAATACGTTATTACATTATACTGAGCCCCAAGTGTACTTTTGTCTTCAACATGTTTCGCTACATTGGCTTCTTTAGGAAGTATTAAAGTGCTACAGTATAACTGTATAGAGAAACCTAAACATAATTAGAAAAAAAATACATACAGCAATAAGTCTGTATAGCATATTAAGTTCACATCACATACTGGGGCGACCAGAGATTGCACCCAGATAGGAACAAAGAGACAGAGGGAAGGAATAATCCCAGACGTTCGAGGAGCACAGCTGAGGCTTTCAATCACAGGCTGTTTGATGGAGGCCCCCTACCTGGTCCCCCTCCATCCTGTGGAGTGGGCACAACCTGTCAGAAATGACTCCTACAGATAGCAGAGGAACAAGGCAGCTTTGGGTTGCAACTAGTACACAGTATACTGTAGAAGGATAGGTTTTGGTAATTTTCACATCAGAAATGTACAACCACTTTAACTGTTTTGAAAGGCCTGTAAGGTACCTTATGGCAGAAACCTACACGGTGAGCATGTTGGTGATAATTCCAGTAACACAACAAGAACTATGCATACTGTGCTCGGTTCAAAAGCTAACGAACCAGGATAAGGGTCATTATTTTTCAAAAGGTGTGTTTTTTTTTAATATAGCGAAGTCCAATGAGACAGGCTCATCCATACCATAACTGTCTCTCTCTCTATCTCTATCTCTCTCTCTCTATATCTCTCTCTATATCTCTCTCTATATCTCTCTCTCTAGCTCTCTCTCTATCTCTCTCTCTATCTCTCTCTCTATCTCTCTATCTCTATATATATATTTGGACACGGGCTCTGTATGCCACCAGAAGAAAATTTAAGTGAAACAGTCCAAATTAGTGCAGACTTTCAGCTTTAATTCAGGGGGTTGAACATAAATATCAAGTACAATATTCCCTACTCTGATTCTGGAGTATAATATTATGCTGTAATCTTCCTAGCTGTCCAGCAGGGATGTGGGCTGCATTATCTGACATACAGAGAGTCATAAATCATCTGGTGCAGTATCTGTGAGTTATCTAAGATAGACCCAACAATTATAGCTCAGATCGTGTTATTACTGGAAAAACATCACTGTTTCTCTTCCAGGAATTTCATTCTTTCTGAAGGCATTCATATAGGTCAGCAAATACCGGTACGCTGTTTTTCTGTGCAAACCACTTAGTTTACACACACTGATGTAGACATGCCCAGATCTTTTTCGGTAGGCTACAAATTACCTTTCCCAGTTTCAAAGAACCTCATTGATTTCCTCTGGGCATATTGTGGCAACAGGAGCAGCAACTACAATGTAAAACAGAGTTTTCTTCCTGCCAAACAAGCTGATCTATAGAAGTAATTACATGCACCTTTCTGAATCTAGATTCATGACACCAGTTCAACCATTAAGGAGGATCCCCACGATGGAATATCCATCCCAAGGAATTATCAGCTTCACTTATCAACTTAATATAAATACAATAAAAAATGGCATGGCTGCAGATTTACTGGAGGTGGAGGAGACAGCAATAAATTCCTTTCTCGTTTTTTCTTCATTAAAGCTGGACTCTAGACAAATATAAAAGACTCAAATGAATGCATCTCTGTAATCATAAATATATCTTTGAGGGCCTGTCCACACCAGGATGAGCTGCATTGATCAACACAAGGACACTCTAGTGGCTCGTTCAAAATTCACAATATTTCCAGTGACCTGCGTTTTTCCACAGTGGATAAACTCAAGTCACCAATACTACACATAGAGAACAATTTGACGTGGGATGGTGCAAAATGCTAAGTTTACACACATTGACGTAAGCATGTTGCTTTTTCCCTTTTTTTTTTTTCAAATAACATTTTATTGGTTGTCTCAATAGAGAAACAGTACAAGAATATCAGAGAAAAATAAAACAATGCGTGAAAAGTCACAATATCACTTTTTCCTTTTTTAAAGTGACACTCCTCATACAGTGTAAAACCAGTGTCTGAGCAAAGGGCCCTGCATTGTCCTTAAAAAGTGGGTATAGAAAAGAATCAACCCCCCCCCCCCCCCCATCCCCTTTAAAATAATCATATTTTGTTGCTTTGCAGCCTTATATAAAGACAGATGCTGTTTTTGATTTATTCAGCTGTATTTACAACTTATCCAAGTGAAATATATCATCAACATGGCAGAAAAAAAACCTCAAAGACCGACTTACTGAGTTATAAAAAGGATCCCCCCCCCCCCCAAATAAATTACTTGGAAACGCAATCAGGTGTAGCTAATCACCTTTTCAATTGCACGCAAAGCTATTTGAATTCAAACTGAGCAGCTGTGGCCATTTTGCTCAGCATTAAGTGCCGGCTCACACTATTGCGATGCGAGAACCCTGCAAATCAACTGCGGGGTTCCCGCATCGCTCCCGACACGCACGGCAGTTCACACTGCCATATGCGAACTGCTGGGGAGTGTCATTATATGTTAACGACACCCCCATTTCAGCTTGCATATTCGGACATGAATCGGATCGCATATGTGTGAGCACCCATGCGATCCGATTCTGGTCCCAACAGAAAAAAGGGTCCTGTGCGTGTTTGCACCGAATGCGGTGCGAGATCAGCCATACTATCTATATGGCTGACATCGCATGTAATGTGAACAGCAGTGGCGTGGCGAATTACATGTGATGTCTGTCATCGCAGTAGTGTGAACCAGCACTAAAAGAGCTTTCCTGGAGCAATTCAGTCTGTAGTAGTGTAACTGAAGCAAGCTATTGACTTAGGCACTGTCAAAAGATCTCCAGGATAAAGTTGTGAGTCACAAGTCAGGAGATGGATACAAAAAAATTCAAAGCCTTTATTAGTGCCTAGAAGCACAGTGAAGTCTATTATTAAAGTGATTGTCAAGGTTAATTTTTTTTTTGTTTAAAGGGTTTGGCACAGAGCGGGCCAAATCCTCCTTTTCTGGGGTCCCGGGCGGCCCACCTGGCTCCTCCTCTTCTCCAGTGCCCCCACAGAGAGCCACTTTCCATAGGGGCACTCGTGCGGCGTGCTTCCCAGCCAGATAAGAGAAAGGGGAGGCTGTGGGGGCAGCTGCAGCAGAGGAGGTTTTTCACCTTAATGCATTGAATGCATTAAGGTGAAAAACCTTGAGGGTTAACAACTCCTGTGGAAGTGGAAGGTATTTTGTACAACACAGACCCTCCCTGGATCGGGACGGCACTCCAAACTGCATGAAAGAGCCAGGAATAAACTGGTCAGAGAGCCTACCAAGAGGTCTACAGCAACTCTGAAGCGGTTGCAGGAATTTATGACAGAGTGGTCATTGTGTGCATGTGACAACAAGATAACAAATTCTGCACAAATGTGGCTTGTATGGGAGGGGTACTAGAAAAAAGCCACTCAAGAAACGCCACATCCAGTCACAACTGAGCTCTGCCAAAACACACCTTGAAGATTCGAAGGCCACATGGAAAAAGGTGTTATGGTCAGATGAGACAGAAATGTAATTATTTGGCATCGTCCCCAAACAATATGTCTGGTGAAAATCCAAAACAACTCACCATCTAAATATCACCATTCCTATAGTAAAGCACAGAGGTGGTAATATCCTGTTATGGGGGTGTTTCTCTGCAGCAGGGACTGGAACACTTTTCAGGGTAGAAGGAAAAATGGATGGGGAAAATTCCCATCAAATTTTTTAGATAATTTTGCTGCCTTCTGCCAGAAAGTTGTCAATGGGAAGAAGGTTTAACTTTCAACATGACAATGACCGAAAGCACACAGCAAAAATGACTACACAGTGTTTGAATGTGAAAAAGGTGACTGCCCATGCATGGGCTAGTCAGAACCCAGATTTAGACCCAATTGAAAATCTGTGGAACGACTTGAAGACTGCAGTCCACAAAATGGTCATCATCAAATTTAACTGAACAGTTCTGCAAATGAGAGTGGGCAAAAATTGCAACGTTAGTAGAGACATATCCCAATAGACTAAAGGCCATAATTAAAGGTGATTCAACAAAATACTGACACAAGAGGGTGATCCTTTTTCCAACTTTTTTTTCCCCCACATGTTGGTGTTCTATCTTTCACTTGGATGTTATAATTTATAAATACCACTTGGTAAAACAAAAATTGTGTCTGTCTTTATTTCAGGGTGCAATGCGACAAAAGGCGATTCTTTTCTATACCCACTGTGCTTGCCTGCACTACCTTTAGTCCCCTTTCACACTGGGGCGCTTTGAAGGCACTATAGCGCTAAAAAAAAGCGTCCTGAAACAGCTGCTGCTGTGTCTCCAGTGTGAAAGACTCAAGGGCTTTCAGACTGGAGTGGTGCACTTGCAGGACGTTAAAAAAACTCCGGCAAGCAGCATCTTTGGAGCGGTGAAGGAGCGATGTATACATCACTCCTTCACCACTCTTGCCCATTGAAATCAATGGGGCAGAGAGGCTATACCAGGCGGGTTTAAAACCTCCCCGCTAGCGGCCGAATAGCGCCGCTAAAATGACGGTAAAGCGGTGCTAATGATAGTGCCGTTTTACCGCCAATGCCGCTCCCGCCCCAGTGTGAAAGGGGCCTAACACTACCTGACACTTCTGAATATGGAGAAGCATGTGACCTGCTCCCCTGTGACAGTGTACAGGACTAGCAGGCAATTGCTAAGCCCTGAGCACTGCCACATGTCTGAGGGATTGACGAAACTGCCTAACCCAAGCAGCCAGGTCATCCACACCACTGATGTCAGTACCAGCTACGATGGAGGAAGAAGTGGCGGCCTACTTTGCCCTATTTGATGTGGGTGGCCATCAGTGCAGCCTCATCAGCGCACATCATTGAAGAAGAAAAATTACTTATTTGCAAAATTGTATAATAGAAACCCTAGATTTTTATTTATTTTTTCAAAACCTTTTGGTCTTTTTTTTTTTTGTTTGTTTAACCAAAAATAGAAAACCAAGTATTGATTAAATGCCACCAAAAGAAAGCTCTATTTGTGTGAGAAAAAAAATGCAAAAAATTTTCATATGGATACAGCGTTGCATGATTGCGCAATAGTTATTTAGAGTGCGACAGCGCTGAAAGCTGAAAATTGGCCTGGGTAGGAAGGGGGTGAAAGTTCTCAGTATTTAAGTGGTTAAAAGTCAGCTAGCCTGAATATTACTAAAAACATTACTTGAGACCCTAGAGAATGAAATGGTGGTAGTTAAAAAAAAAATTTTTTTGTCGAACAATGGTTTATTCGTAAGTGCTATATTTCCGTAAGACATACAGTTATTCTTCGGGCACACAAATACAATATATTACTCATATTTTTGGTAAAATAAAATATAAGGTTGTGCTGAGTAAAATTACAATTGCCTTAAAATTGTGTGTGTGCCCTTGTAACAGCTACAAATGTTGTTACCCTACATTTTCCATAGATGGATTTTTAAAAGCCCTCGCTGGTCATCAGTTTAGACAAGCGATAACTGTGAATAACGGCCCTGAAGTTATTTCTCTTACTTTGGTGTGTGCAGCGATTTGTAACATACGTAGCACAATCTTTGTTTTTGGACATAGGCGCGATGTGTGTTTATGTCCATGGTGTAGGTAGGTGTGTATGTGGGGGGAATGGGATGTTTTAAGTGCTTAGCTGTAGCATTCATGTTTTACTAAACTATATTTTTTTAATCATATATGGGAACTAAAGTCCCCTATGTAATATTTTGTTGTGAGAGGTTCTCTTTAAAAGAGAATATCCAGGTTTAAGGGGAATAAATCAATATCCTCATTGATCTGATGCTGCATCTGTCCCCCACCATCTGTACACAAAGAACTGAGCAATCAAAGACTGCTTATCGCTCAGTTCTCAGTATTCTGTGAGAAATGAGCTCATAGAATGGTTTAATGGGGGAAAAAAACAATATCCTCCTTGATCCGATGCTGCATCTGTCCCCCGCCGTCTGTACACAAAGAACTGAGCAATCAAAGACTGCTTATGGCTCAGTTCTCAGCATTCTATGAGCAATGAGCCAGGTACAGCCAGTCACCCATTCTTTGCTCTGACCCCCTGCAATCACTGGAGCGCTGACCTATGGAGTGGCTGGCTCAGGCTCTTAGCGCCTCACTGAGAGGCTGAACCAGTTGCCAGTCCAGGGTTCTGGGTGGATCCTGAACATATGGTCAAGATCTTTTTAGAGCCTGGACTGGCTCTGTGACTTCAGTCAACAGTTAACTTCAGTCCTCTGTAGGCTGCAAATGGGTCACAAAAGTGCAGAACTAACTGTGCTCCAGTGATCCATAAGAGAAGTATTGCCAAAAAAAGCTTTGGCTTTACATCTCCTTAAATGAGACATCGGGGGCTTATTGGACCCCTGATTTCTTACCTGCCATCCATTGAAGGGAATGGAGCACAGACTTTCGCTGGTCTTTCTCCCCTCTACTCGGAGGCACCCGGTCCCAAGTCCACAATTGGTACAGTGGAAATCTGGAAACTTGGTTTGAGGGGTAGGAATGTACCGGGGTGTGTGGAAGAGCTTCCACCTGACAACCAAAATTTGGCTTGTCCGATTTACAGCAGCCAGGAGTGTATGTAAAACTCCCGTTGCTGCTGCTGAAAGGGTTAAAGCATATCTGTGGCTAAAATGTAAAATTCTATATTAACTTCCACATTATATTTTAATTGCTTCTAGTCTACTCCTATTACTCTGAATGACCTTTAAGTTTACATACGTACTTTGTGAAAACCCTCACACATTTACTAACATGAATTCCAATTTTGTGATATGTATTCACTATGCTCTGTGAGTAGGTACTGCTGTGTTTCAGAATTCACAGAGCTAGCCTACTAAACTACAGAAGTGCTAAGAGGAGGAGTTTCAGGTGGCGGGGTCAGTACAGCAATCACTGCAGGCAGCAAGGTACCATGGGATATGTAGTCCTTAGAAATGGAAAGTAAACAGTAGAGGAAAAGCTGCAAAACACACACGGAATCCAGGAAGGTGTAAGACATGATAGCCAGCAGACAGGCAGCACTCGCAATATGAGAGATTTCTCAAGTAAGCTTGTATTAGGTTGTGAAAAATAACAATTATTTGTATTATTAATACAATTCTGATATTATAAAAATGAATATATATACTGTGATCATAGAACTCCTTTAACCCAAGTGATTTCTACATTATTTCAGTATGTAACAATCTAATCTTGCTTCAGATAACCTCCTATTGATTTCTCTTTCTTTACAGCTGGTTCACGGGACGACGGCCAGAATTCACAGACCCAAAAGTGGTGGCTCAGGGTGACGGCAGAGAAGGTAATGCTTACAAGTCTGTAAAGCACAAACTGCCTTGGCTGGCGAAGGATAGTGTCACCTACCAATAAAATATATCATTTATTATTCATCAGCAATGAATGTTCTCTGTAGATCATACAAAGGCACACAGATGGCATGGCCATGTTGTAGAGGTTATTATTACTTTTTATCCTGGGATCCTTTTCAGATTCAAGAGTCTGTTCCTCTGTACATGTCTTGGAAATTAATTTTCTTTTCCATTTTGATGATTATATGATTGTGCAATGAGAGATCAGAGACTTGGGTTACTTTATATATTGAGCTACAAATCTGCTATCAGTATCAGGCTACCAGAAAACATACACTCACCGGCCACTTTATTAGGTACACCTTGCTAGTACCGGGTTGGACTCCCTTTTGCCTTCAGAACTGTCTTCATTCTTCGTGGCATAGATTCAACAAGGTGTTGGAAACATTCCTTAGAGATTTTGGTCCATAGTGACATGGTAGCATCATGCAGTTGCTGCAGATTTGTTGGCTGCACATCCATGATGCAAATTTCCCATCCCAAAGGTTCTCTATTGCAGTGGTCATCAACCCTGTCCTCAGGGCCCACTAACAGGCCAGGTTTGCAAGATAACTGAAATACATCACAGGTGATAGCATTTGCTGCTCAGTGATTGCAATATTCTAGTCTGCATCTCCCCAAGGTAATACATAAAACCTGGCCTGTTAGTGGGCCCCGAGGACAGGGTTGATGACCACTGCTCTATTGGATGAGATCTGGTGACTGTGGAGGTCATTAAAGTACAGCGACCTCATTGTCATGTTCAAGAAACCAGTGGTGAGATGATTAGAGCTTTGTGACATGGTGCATTATCCTGCTGGAAGGAGCCATCAGAAGATGGGTACATTGTAGTCCTAAAGGGATGGACATGGTCAGCAACAATACTCAGGTAGGCCATGGCATTTAAACGATGCTCAACTGGTACTAAGGGGCCAAAAGTGTGGCAAAAAAAATCCCCCACACCGTTACACCACCACCGCCTGTCTGAACTGTTGATACAAGGCAGGATGGATCCATGATTTCAAGTTGATTACGCAAAATTCTGACCCTACTATCTGAATGTTGCAGCTGAAATCGAGACTCATCAGACCAATCCGCTATTGACAAATTTTGGTGGGCCTGTGTGAATTGTAGACTCGGTTTCCTGTTCTTAGTCAACAGGAGTGGCGTCCGGTGTGGTCTTCTGCTGCCGTAGCCCATCTGCTTCAAGGTTCTGTGTGTTGTGCATTCAGAGATGGTATTCTGCATACCTTGGTTGTAACGAGTGGTTATTTGAGTTACTGTTGCCTTTTTATCATCTGCCCATTCTCCCCTGACATCAACGAGGCATTTTCATCCACACAACCGCCACTCACTGGATATTTTCTCTTTTTCTAACCATTCTTTGTAAACTCGAGAGATGGTTGTGTGTGAAAATCCCATTGGATTAGACATTTTTTAAATACTCAGACCGGCCTATCTGGCACCAACAACCATGCCACGTTCAAAGTCACTTAAATCCCCTTTCTTCCCCCATTCTGATGCTCAGTTTGAACTTGCGATTTTTACTCAGGTTATATAGTCTACCATCATATGATCAGTTTGAAGTGCTGAGGTCACAGGTTTATGTTGGATCTCTTCCCTCTTTTGGCCAGAGTGAAATCAGCAAGAGGGCCAGCCTCTGTTGGAAAGTCAGTGTCTGGCGGTCAGTTGTAGGGGGTCAGTGTCTGGCGGTCAGTTGTAGGGGGTCAGTGTCTGGCGGTCAGTTGTAGGGGGTCAGTGCCTGGCGGTCAGTTGTAGGGGATCAGTGCCTGGCGGTCAGTTGTAGGGGATCAGTGCCTGGCGGTCAGTTGTAGGGGATCAGTGCCTGGCGGTCAGTTGTAGGGGGTCAGTGTCTGGCGGTCAGTTGTAGGGGGTCAGTGTCTGGCGGTCAGTTGTAGGGGGTCAGTGCCTGGCGGTCAGTTGTAGGGGGTCAGTGCCTGGCGGTCAGTTGTAGGGGGTCAGTGTCTGGCGGTCAGTTGTAGGGGGTCAGTGTCTGGCGGTCAGTTGTAGGGGGGGTCTGTGTCTGGTGGTCAATTGTAGGGGGGTATGTGTCTGGTGGTCAGATAAAGTGATTGTAAACCCTTCATATACATTTTTATCATCAGTCTTTTAAAACACACAAATCAAAGGCTATTTATCAGCTCCAGCAGGCAGGGGGTGGGGATCTGACCTCACGCACTGCACAGCATATAGAAGCGAGGCCTGAGTGGATAGAATGGGCACACCCCCTCTACAAAGTTTTATAGGGAAACATGCACAGCTGTGGCTTCTGTGTGCTGGGGAGGGAGGGGGCATCTTCCCAGATTGGAGTCGTTGGAGGTAACCTGTCAAAAGTGACTAATTCAGATAGCAGAGGAAAGGGAGAGGAGACAGAAATCACACTAGGTGCTTTGGATTGAGGCAAGTACACAATATAGAGGGATATACTTTGTTCATTTTTCATTTCAGAGCTTTACAACCAATTTAAAGTGTTCCTAAAGGCAGAAGTTTTTTTTTTTTAACTTAATGCATTCTATGCATTAAGGTAAAAACCCTTCTGCATGCAGTACCCAAACTCCACCCCATACTTACCTTAGCCCCATCTCAATCCAGGGATGTACACAAGAGCAGGGGCTCTGTCTGCTCTTTTCCTCATTGGCTCAGAGACAACAGGGGGAAGCAGAAAGTGGATGCATGTCTGACTGTCTGTGTCAACAGACACAGACAGTGACGCTCAGGAGCGAGCACTCGCTAGTGCCCTCATAGAAAACGGCTTTCTGTAAGGACACTTGGCAGGGGGGAGGAGCCAGGGCCACCAGCGGGAGACCCGAGAAGAGGTTAAATAGGGGCTGCTCTGTGCAAAACTATTCCACAGAGCAGGTAAGTATAACATGTTTGTTATTTTATGGAGAAAAAAATTTAGAATCAATTTAAGGAAGATCAATGTCTGGTGGTCAGTTATAGGTGATCCATGTCTGGTGGTCAGTTATAGGAGATCAATGTCTGGTTAGACCCCTTTCACACTGGGGCACTTTTCAGGCGTTTTAGCGCTAACAATAGCACCTGAAAAGCTCCTCTCATGCCTCCCCAGTGTGAAAGCTCGGGTGCTTTCACACTGGGGCAGTGAGCTTGCAGGACGGAAAAAAAAGTCCTGCGAGCTGCATCTTTGGAGTGGTGCCGGGATGCCGAAGTGCCTGCAAAGCGCTTTAGTAGCGCCACAACATGGGAGCTTTTAACCCTTTCTTCGGCTGCTAGAGAGGGTTAAAAGCACCCTGCTAGCAGCCGAAAAGCGCAGCTATAACAGCTTTACCGCTAACGCCGACACCGCTCCAGTGTGAAAGCACCCTTATAGGTGATCAATGTCTGGTGGTCGGTTATCGGAGATCAATGTCTGGTGGTCAGTTATAAGAAATCAATGTCTGGTGGTCGGTTATAGGAGATCAATGTCTGGTGGTCAGTTATAGGTGGTCAATGAGGGACATGCATGGTCTCTTTACACATCTATCATCTGAAAATACTACCATTTTGCACCAAGACCGCCGGCATGAGCGCAGTAGAACATCTCTTCTGTTCACAGCTATACAGTGGTGTGAAAAAGTGTTTGCCCCCTTCCTCATTTCCTGTTCCTTTGCATGTTTGTCACACTTAAGTGTTTCGGAACATCAAACCAATTTAAACAATAGTCAAGGACAACACAAGTAAACACAAAATGCAATTTGTAAATGAAGGTGTTTATTATTAAAGGTGAAAAAAAATCCAAACCATCATGGCCCTGTGTGAAAAAGTGATTGCCCCCTAAACCTAATAACTGGTTGGGCCACCCTTAGCAGCAACAACTGCAACCAAGCGTTTGCGATAACGTGCAATGAGGCTTTTACAGCGTCCTGGAGGAATTTTGGCCCACTCATCTTTGCAGAATTTTCCCAATTCAGTTACATTAGAGGGTTTTCGAGCATGAACGGCCTTTTTAAGGTCATACCACAACAACTCAATAGGATTCAGGTCAGGAATTTGGCTAGGCCACTCCAAAGTCTTCATTTTGTTTTTCTTCAGCCATTCGGTGGTGGACTTGCTGGTGTGTTTAGGATCATTGTCCTGCTGCAGAACCCAAGTTCTTTTTCACACCACTGTAAATAGGTCAGTTATAGGTGATCAATGTCTGGTGGTCATTTATAGAAGATACACAAATAATTAGGCAACACTTCCAGCACTAAGAGGCCTTCTGTGGTGGAACGCAGAAAGGCAACAGCAACACCAAAACCTAGGTGGATGCAGCCCTCCTCAGACGGGGTAATCGGAAGTAAAATTGAAAAGTCAAGCAAGCAAGTAGCCGCAGGCACCTAGTGCATTACCGATTAGACATTTATTCATTAAAAAAGGGGATAAAAATGGATACTCACAAAATGCAACTAAAAATAGACCATAGGACACACATATGCTGTGGACATTGTGTAGCTGACATGATTCGGGGGCGCAGCCCCTTTCTCAGATCTAGACTTCAGAAGTGAGCAGAAATCTCTCCAAAGTGAAGAGTCATCACCTCCTTGTCACCAAAACACGTGTCCTCATTTCTAAGCTTTCCCCTCCTATTGCTGTTCCGGTGACAGCTGTAAAATGTTGAATCTTCCCCACCATTTGCTGTCTCAGTGCCAGTGGTTTACTTTACCTTGCTTTACATACAGCGGTGTAAAATAAGAATGAAAGCCAGCACCTCCCCTATAGGAAATGTTATAAAAAGGGAACCAGCTCGTTGATCGGGCCCATCTACCTGCCAGTAACAGATGCTCACCTTCTGTACTCTAATCCTTTGGAGAATGCTTTAAACCCCAAATTAGATTCCAATTATATGCGTTTCAGACGGTAAAGCTGGCAAGGTCACCTTGCTGATATGCAAAGTATCCTGAAAAACAGGCCTAATTTATTGAGTCCATTAGCGCTGAGACTCCATGCCGCACACACGCTTATTATCATGAGAAAGTAGAGTGGTAAATTGAACGAGTGTTTAATTACAGCATGCATAGCTAGCAGGGCTCGGTCTCAACTCAACTCTTTGTTTTTTATTTCTAAACATCAGTTCAAGCAGAAAGCTGGTAGTTCATTAGCACGGCTCCTGTACCCTCTGCAGATGGTATAAACTGACTGAAGTGCACGATATAGGGGAAAAGTCTTTATTTAACAGATCCTGTATGGAGAAGTGTTTGTGGACACCTATCGCACCTATCACGCCTTTATCAGCTTGTTGGACATCCTATTTCAAAACCGTGACCATTAATAGAGTTGATCCCCCTCACCCCTTTGGCCACAACTCTTTGACCTTCTGGGAAGATTTTCCACAAGATTTTGCAGTGAGTCTGTGAGGATTTAGGGTCAGGTACTGATGTTGAATTAGAAAGCCTGGCTCACAAACACCATTTCAATGAATCCCAAAGGTGTTCAGTAGGGTTGAGGTCAGGGCTCTGTGCAGGACATTGAATTCCTCCACACCAAACTCATCAAACCCTGTCTTTATGTTGCTGGCTTTGTACACTGGGGCATGGTCTTGCTGGAACACAGAGGACCTTCCCTAATGCCACGTACATACGACCAGACTTTTCGACAGCAAAGGTCTGACAGAGCGAATCCGTCAGACAATTCGATTGTGTGTGGGCTCCATCGGACCTTTGCTGTCCAAAAATCTGACGGACTTTAGAAATAGAACATGTTTCAAATTTTTTCGCCGGACCCAGTTCCTATGGAGAAATCTGCTTGTGTGTATGCTAGTCCAAAGGATGAAAACCGATGCTAGGGCAGCTATTGGATACTGGCTATGAACTTTCTTATTCTAGTCCGGTCGTACGTCATCACGGTCGAATCCATCAGACTTTGGTGTGATTGTGTGTCTGTTCATGCGGAAAGTCCGCCGGAAAGACCGTCGGACCTAGTCCCTCGAAAAGTCTGCTCATGTGTACGCTGCATAAGACTCTTTACTACCAGCTTGGAAGAGCACAATTGTCAAAAATGTGTTTCTATGATATGGCATTAACACCTGAACTTAGTAGATATAATGATGCGACCTAACACAACCTGATTATAGCAGTGGCAAACCTCCATCCCTGATATGTATTAAACAACAGAAATAAGAAAGAAATGGGACTTTGTGTGAGGCAGGTCAGTGAATGGATACCTTATTCAAATCATTTATAAAATTATTTATTAATTTATTATGATTTGTTATTAATAAATAAATTTATAAATGATTTGAATAAGGTATCCATTCAGTGACCTGCCTCACACAAAGTCCCATTTCTTTCTTCTTTCTTCTTTCTGTTGTTTAATACCTGAATTTAGTAATCTGGAGGGGTGTTCACATGCTGTTATGTCCCGTATACGCGGTCGGACTTTCCGACTGAAAATGTGCGATCGGATCGTGTTGTCGCAAAATCTGATCGTGTGTGGTCTCCTTCAGACTTTTTCCGTTGGGATTTCTGACACACAAAGTTTGAGAGCTGGATCTAAAATTTTCCAACAACAAAATCCGATCTTTTAAATTTGGATCCTGTGTAGACAATTCCGATGGACAAAGTCCCATGCCTGCTCAGAATAAATTACGATGACGAAAGCTATTGGCTACTGGCCCGTTTGTAGTCCCGTCGCACGTGTTCTACATCACCGCGTTCAGAACTATCGGATTTTCCAACAACTTTGTGCGACCATGTGTATGCAAGACAAGTTTGGACCAAATCGGAAAAAATCAGACGGATTTGTCGTCGGAAAGTTCGACCGCATGTACAGAGCATTAGACATATACAGTAAGATAGTTGGTTTAGATATAAACGTAATGTTACCTGTGCAAAAAAATAAAATAAAATCAGGAGCTGCATTTAATCACTTCTTCTAATGCTAGTATTCTGCCAATCTAGAGGATCCTTTTGGCTTTTCTATTTTCTGCTCTCTGACCTGAAATTATTGTACAGATCAGGAATTGTGGCTTCTCTGGTTACATACTTGGTCAGTGACTCCATGTTTTGAAGTCAGAGATGTCTAGAGAATTTAGCATTTTTAAGAGGAGGTCAGCCATGGCGTATTTCTGAGGAGAGGCTTCCTTCAAGATGCAGTTTACAAAAAATATAGCCAACTTACCCTGTCCTATTCTATCCAGAAAATCCCGCCCCCCCACCCCCCTCAGGTGCATACTTATCTGACTTGGGGGGCTTCCATCTCCTGTCTACATCTCTGGCCTGAAATCTTTTCAGCAATGGTCATAGTAAATTAGGCCATACACTGATCGAAAATGTGGCCAGTTCAGCAGGGACCAGCCGAATTTCAATCTGTGCATGGCTATCCTCACTTGACAGAAGTTGATCACATAATCAACTTTTCCCACTATCAGAATACAATGTTCCTGTAGGGTGGATTCCTCCATCCATCTTGTTTTTGTGACTAGAGGAATCCGTTTGGGTATTTTTCTTTTTATTCAGCCAGTGGGCAGTGTTTGGCCAGGTTTACGCTCCATAGACTTGATTGTAAGAAGTAATTTAGCTATTTAGCATTAACATTCCTGCACACTGACTGTGTGCCAGGACAACTGCACTCCTGCGCATGCATGAGAGCGACATCATCCTGCGTTGGCCAATCAAGACAGCCAAAGACCAGCACTCAAAAGAAACTGAGGAGAAGATGCTGGAGCTGGCGAAGAACTCTGTGGATGTCAGAATGTTGGAACAGAGGTAAGTTAAATTTTTATTTCTTTTAACCATCCCTGCAAAGTAAAGGCATAATGTGCTAGTATGCATGGCATTCTAGCACATTATGTGACACTTACCTGCAAACGAAGCCCGCGTCGTCCCCGCTGCAGGCCGCATCCATCTTCGCCTGTCTTCCTTCCGGGGCCAAGGACTCCCTCTGTGTGACTGGCCAAATCCGCGTGACATCACTCTCATGCATGCACGCAGGAGCTGCCGGTCACGGCACACGTTCCTGAAGAAACGGCACAGGGGGCTTCATCGGAGCAGAATACAGTAAATCTCTCCTAAACGATGCACGTTTAGGAGATATTTACAGTACCTATAGGTAAGCCTTATTCTAGGCTTACCTATAGGTACAAAGTATACAGGAGGGTATACAACCTCTTTAAGTTGATCTCTGTCACACACATATATGAAAATGTATGTCGAAATGCTTAGTGTGAAACTCTCAAACAACGAAAAAAGATATTCAGTACCAGCAACACTCACTGGTACCTAAGTAAAATACTGCTGTAACTGTGTTGTGCTATACTTTTTAAACTGTGCTTCGGTCTGCATAAACATGCAACAGTGCACGTGTGATATACATGCAAGTGTGACTCCAATGGAAACATGTGCATTGTGCTGTGTTGCCACCACCAATTATAAAAAGCCTTCTAAATCTCAAAATAAACCAGAGGGCACACAGGCCTAGTGCATTATCGTCAATATAAGTCTTAACCACTTAAGGACCAGAAAGATTTACCCCCTTAATGACCAGGCTGGGAAGGGGTTAACACTAGGGTTAAGTGTTCCCTAGGGAGGTGTTTCTAACTGTGGGGGGAGGGGTCTGACTGGAGGAGGAGGAGACAGATCACTGTTCCTAATCACTAGGAACAGCAGATCTGTCTATCCTCCCCTGACAGAACAGGGATCTGTCTGTTTACATTGTTCTCTCAGGAGTGATTGCGGGTGGGCAGCGGACATTACGGACGCCGGCCACGCACATTGGCTCTAGCATGGTGCATGCCCCATTAGTGGTCATAAAGCATACAAGACATACAATGACGGTGATTCGCCCAGGAGAGCCAACCTGCCTACCAGTACAACTGCGATGGGCGGTCCTTAATTGGTTAATAGATAAAAGGCATTATACTCATAAATACATGCCTGTGTCTCCACTGTGTGTGTGAGCCGTGTCTCTGCTCGATCTATCGCAGTATCGAGCACCGTTCCCTGCGAGCGCTGCGACACACGAGGATGGAGCATGGCGCCAATTTAAAAAAAACACATTACACATATAGTACACTGTAATCTTACAGATTACATTACTGTATCACATTACTTCACATCCCTTTTGTTCCTAGTGGTTTGTCCAGTCCCCTGCATGGAGTTTTATATTATATATACTGTTCTTTCTGCCTGGAAACTGAAGATTGTCCATAGCAACCAAAAAGTGGCCCTTCGCATCTGAAGCAGTTTTAGACCAGCTAGAAAACAGTGATAATAAATTAGAATCACTTGCAGAATTGAGCGATAGTGATTTGTGGGGAAATTCGTCATCCATCAATGTAAGTAACGACAGCGACAATTCTGCAACTGAGCAAATTTGTGTTTTTGATTTGATTACAGTATTGAATCATTTTTATTATTATTTATTATAATTATTTCTCATTCTTTATTATATTATAATTTATGATTTTGTGTTTCAAACTTTATCATACTTGGGATGTCTACTAGACTCTGGTTTGGACAGATTTAACTGTGTTATTCCTAAGATTTACAGGCATACAATATAAAAACGCCAAGTTTCCATGCAAAACAATTTTACCGCTTTGAGCATCGAAAATCTGACATAATCATACCGCCAGGGAGGTTAAGCTTTCACAGAAAAACCTGGAAGCTGATTGGTTTCTATGCAGATGGCACCAGATTTTGCACTCTCCAGTTTTAGTAAATCAACCCCCCATGTATTTTCGGCAATAAAGTCTAATCCGTTTCTTACACTGTAATGGAATAATGCTACATTCATTATTAGATTTGGATGGCTTATGATAATCACAGCTTGGGTTTTTTAACGATCGCTTATTGGAAAGTAATGTTGTCTATTTTAATAATAGTCACTGTGGATGAGCAGGCGGCTCAGTGTAAGCAGATGAACACTTCTTGGATATATAAAAGATCCACAAGAATGTGACAAACGACTCGCAGATGTCGCAGCAGATGTTCCTGGCTCTCCATCACCTCAACAAATGCACTTGAGCGTGCTAGCTAACCCACCACTGTCGCAAAACACAGTTACATAATCACAGATATCACTGGCGTCTTGTGACGTGAGCTAATTTGTAGATAAAGTCTTTACTGTACCCAGAGCCAGAAAACAAAATGCTTTATGGGTGCGCGGTAGTGGAGACACTGGAGATTTGCATGCTCCCTTGATGGCGTCGTTGCCCAGTCTTTTTCCAAGTTTGGGATCTGCAGGTATCTTAAATAACAACTAAAGGCAAAACTTTTTTTTTTTTTGTTTTGGATAGAGTGGAGAGGGATTAGAACCCCTTCCAATTGTTATTGCTGTCTGTGCCCCAGGTAGGGAGAAAGAAAAAGTAAAAGAAACCCCAAATTTTGGGTTGTCCCCAGCAAAGTAACAGAGGGGAAATCTTTCATTGTGGACACCGGTTCTGGTGACCTGGGGGGTCCCCAAGGGATTTCCTTAATTTTCAGGGGTTTCCTCTCACTTCCTGTCTTGGCTATTGGACAGGAAGTGAAGGGAAATCTCCCCAATGAGAGACAGATGGCAAAAAATAAAACTGACAGGGGTTATGACACTGCCTTACTCTATCCAAAATGAAAAAAAAAAAAGTTTTGCCTATAGTTCTACTTTAATTGGCCATGCCAGGTCGCCCTTTTTTCATTTTCACTTTAAGTAAATAACCTTGATTTCATTCTGCGGTAGATCTTACACCCGTTCTAACCCATCTCCACCCTGTCTAACGCTGCTAAACATGGTTTATCCTAAAGCAGTGATGGCGAACCTTGGCACCCCAGATGTTTTGGAACTACATTTCCCATGATGCTCAACTAGACTGCAGAGTGCATGAGCATCATGGAAAATGTAGTTCCAAAACATCTGGGGTGCCAAAGTTCGCCATCACTGTCCTATAGTGAAAGGTAAAGGCTATATTCTGTTCTGTAAAATAAAAAAACAGATTAGAGACCCCTCACATGACCGGATGTGACCCACTTCATTTTTTACTTCTGTATGACAGCTATAATGACCACTGATAAAGGCTTAAGGGTCTCCAGTCAGGCTGTCAAGGTCCAATGATTTGGATGTTGCTGACTAGTCAGGGTGCAGGCTGAGTAAAGGTAAATTCAGACCCAAAGCATACTGCAGAAATTGGAAGAGATAGCGTGGCTGCCGCACACCTCACCCGGCTCGAGCGATCACCAGGTGAAATTCAGCTTGATTAATCCAGACCACAATGCCAACATGTTCTGCCCCACCGCTGGGGCCTAATCCGTGGAGATATCTCAATGTTTAGGTGCTAGTTATACAATAGGCTTCATTGTATTAGATGAATAACTGATGGTGGGGGCTGATTTTTTTAAGGGGGAGGGGAGGCATATGTTTCGTTAGGGTTGAACTGAAGGCAACCTTTAATTTAAATTGATTGGAAATTGGTGTAAAAAATGTTCATACTAACATCCATAAATGTCATTACAGTCACCAGAGTGCGGTCACAAGGTTTCCTGACACTGTCCTTCAACGTGGTCACAAAAGACCTGAAGAAACTCGGCTATGCCAACAGCTCCAGTGATCCTTCAAACCCGACGATGACACCCCACCCTTAGCAATCTACTCCGCCCTTATAACAAAGCATGATACTGTACTAAAAAGAACCGCTGAAATCATTATTGATTTTTATTTTTTTTTAATCCCTGCACCATCTGCTCGGAGAGGGGCCCTGATGTGGGATACCGGATGATGCACCCATATAAACTGTGATTCCGTGCCCATCAACTTCACTACACAGCGGGAGAAAATCAGGGAGACCTCCCATTGCCTTATTGAAGCCAAGATGTTTTTTTCCAAACATACTCCGCTATGACATGATGACGACGGAGAGTTAAAGTCTTCACTTCTTGGCAGCCAAAGGATTGGGAACAGCTTAAAAAAAATATTGGTCATTCTGGAGCCGGGGCTTTGTCTTTTTCCACCAATCACCGTTCTGTGTTGACAACTATTTTCTGCTTTGAACTGAGATATTAGCGATACATCGGCCTTCATTATGTCACTATCCTTTTGAAGAATTGAAAGGCTTTGCTGAGCCTACAAGATGGCCTCTGGACTTGGTAACCTGGTACACTTTGAAGAAAACGTCTACTTTTTATGATTTTATAATTCCTTCTACACTTCCTAAGATTTTGTTATTTGCAAAAGATCCTGCTTTTTAAGTCACGGGCCACTCTGCATTGTCCCACAATGGCAATTCTTTAGTAACTGTAAAAAAAAAGGTAAAAATGAAAGGGGAAGGGTGGATGCAGGATTATAATTGGGTAAGAAGTCACCTTAAAATTTAGCAATTCTTTGCTGATACAGGGCAAACAACAGGTTCACTTTAGTGCAGTTTTCCCCGGCAGGGTACTTGCCTTCCTTTCATTCCTGCATTGCTCCAAAAGTGGAACAATTTTTTAACTTGATGCAGAGAATGCATGAAAGTGATTGTAACGTCCTTTTTTTTTTTAACCACTTGGCCTCCAAAATGCTGTACCCAGGGCATTTTTTCAGCACTGGGCTACTTAATTGCTCGGTTATGCAACACTGTACACAAATTTAATTTTATATATATTTTTTTTCACACAAATAGAGCTTTTTTTGGTGGTGACCAAAGATGACCACTGGGTTTTTTCTTTTTATATAACCAAAAAAAAAGACAAAACATTTTGGAAAAAAACAACAACAATATTTTTACTTTCTGTTATAAAATATATTCAATAAAAAAAATCCAAAAATCGAATTACTTCCTAAATTCTTCATAAAATGAGGCAAAGCTGTATACTGCTACATGTCTTAATAAAAAAAATCCCACTAAGTGTATATTGGATTGTGTGAAAGTTATAGCATCTACAAACTATGATATATATATATATATATATATATTGGGATATAAACCCAATACTGCTTGTGTGCCCCAAACCCAGGGCAAGTCAACAATGTTTATTTACACAGCTGCCACATAACAGGTTTATACTTGCCTTCTCTGTGCAATAGAGTTGCACGGAGTGGCCCTGATTCTCTTCTTCTTGGATCCCCCGCCGGTGCCCCTGGCTTCTGCAAGCGCCCACATAGCAAGCTGCTTGCTATAGGGGCCCTCTTGCGGACTCGATCCCGAGCCGCGCTGCCTGCGTCCATAGACACATACAGAGTGGCTCAGCCCCGCTCTTTGTTCCCTCCTCACTGATTTTGTCTGATAGCAGCAGGAGCCAAAAGCTCTCTCTGCGTGTGCTCCCTCTGCATGTGTGTTAAAGTTGAAGCAATTGTAAACGAGCCCTTATGCCGCGTACACACGACCAAACTTTCCAGGCAGACTAGGTCCGACGGAATCAGTCCGTCAGACAATCTGATCGTGTGTGGGCTAATCCAATAATTTTTCATTTAAAAAATCAGTCGGACCTAGAAATAGAACATATTTCAAATCTGTCCGATGGACTCAATTCCTATCGGGAAAACCGTTCATCTGTATGCTGGTCTGACGGACCAAATACGACGCAAGGGAAGCTATTGGCTACTGGTTATTGAACTTCCATGTTTAGTCCCGTTTATGTCATCACGTTCAAAACTCAGAAATTATACCCCATGTGACTAGTAGTGCTTCAAAGCCTCCATGGAAGTCTATGGCAAAGCACCTACAGCTTTAATTCAGCTTTTGTTGTGCTTTGCTTTGGAGAATTTTCCGGTATGAGATATCAACACACACACACGGGGCATCTCCCAAGCTTCATTAAAGCTTCAAAAAATTACCACCGAAGCATTGCAGAAGCATAAAAAATACATTTAGGGCTTGTTTGCACTTGCTTCAAAACGTGGCTTTGTAAACGCTTATTTAAAGTTCTCTGAACGCCAGTCAAAGCTCCTGTCACAAAATAAAATAGTAAGCTTACAGTCCTGTGTACACCTTGCTTTTACTTTGCTTCGGCGTCGCTTCAAAAATGATATCCCATGTCGCTTTAGTGGTACTTCAAAGCGTCTTCAAAGCCTTCATTGAAGTCTGCTTGAAGCACCTACAGCTTTTGAGAGGCTTTAATTCAGCTTTAGTTTTGCTTTGTTCTGGAGAAATTGCAGGTATGAGATATGAACACACACACACACATGGACACCTGACAAGCTTCATTAACCTGGAAAAAAACCTGGAAGGTTTTACCCCCTGCAATACCAGACCATTTTTTTGCGCTACGGCGCTGCATTATTTTAACTAATAATTGTGCGGTCATGCGACGCTGTACCCAAATAAAATTTATGTCCTTTTTTTCCCACAAATAGAGCTTTCATTTGGTGGTATATAATCACCTCTGCGGTTTTTATTTTTTTCACAATAAAAAAAAAGAGCGATAATTTAAAAAAAAAAAAAAAACACATTTTTCTTTCTGCTATAAAACACACTCAATAAAAAAAAAAAAGTAAAAATAAATGAATTTCTTTATCAATTTAGGCCAATATGTATTCTGCTACATATTTTTGGTAAAAAAAAATCTCAATAAGCGTATATTGATTGGTTTGCGCAAGTTTTTTATTTATTTTACTAGTAATGGCAGTGATTAGCGATTTTTAGCGGTACTGTGACATTGCGGTGGAAAAATCGGACACCTAATGCCGCGTACACACGACCAGACTTTCTGGCAGACTAGGTCCAACGGGATCAGTCCGTCAGACAATCGGATCATGTGTGAGCTAGTCCGACCGTTTTTTATTTAAAAAATCTGTTGGACCTAGAAATAGAACATGTTTCAAATCTATCCGATGGACTAAAAATCGGGAAAACCGTTCGTCTGTGTGCTAGTCCGACGGACCAAATACGACGCAAGGGCAGCTATTGGCTACTGACTATTGAACTTCCTTGTTTAGTGCCGTTTACGTCATCATGTTCAAAACGAATGGACTTTCGAAGGGACTTAGTTCAGTCATGTGTGGCCAAGTCCATTCATTCAGAAAGTCCATCGGACCTCCGCCTAAAGTCCGTCGGACCTAGTCCGTCAAAGTCCGGTCGTGTGTATGCGGCATAACTGACACTTTTTGGTGGACCAGTGACATTATTACAGTGATCAGTGCTAAAAATATGCACTGTTAGTGTACTAATGGCAGGGAAGGGGTTAACACCTGGGGTGATCAAAGGGTTAAGTCTGTCCCTAGGAGGTGCTTGCTTACTGTGTGGGGGACAGACTCACTGTATGAACAGAGAGATCCACGTTCCTGCTTAGCAGAGACACAAGGTCACTCTGTTCATACCTGTTAGGACGGCGATCTGCCTTGTTTACATCGGTAGACCTTTGTCCTGTGTCTCTGGGGTGCGATCGTGGGTGGCCAGCAGACCTTGCATCCGCCGAACCTGCTGATTGGCTCCCGCCGTGGCCAATCAGCAAGCCTTTTCCCCCCGATGGCTCTTGCACAAAATGACATACAGATAGAGCCAACCTGCCGCAGTACATGTTGCCAACTGCTTAAAGCTTCAAAAAAGCAACACTGAAGGATCATCGAAGTATCAAAGAAATAAAAAAATAAAGAAAAAACACATCAAAAAAGCATGTTGAATCAGTAGACACTTTAATGTATGCTGAAGTCAAAGCAAGTGTAAATGAGCCCTAAGTGCAAAACAAAACTTGTTGATCCCGCTCAAAATCTTAAGCGGGTAGCTTTCTGACTCTGCAGTTACATTGTTCCCAGCTGTCTCTGACTGGGACTACAAAATTCCTCCCCTCTATGAAGGTGAAGGAGGAGAAAACGAGAGGTAAAGGTGTTTAAAGTCCTGTCTTAGGCCGCGTACACACGCGGGGACTGTTCGCCCAACTTTGTCCGTCAAACAGTTTCAGCAAACAGTCCGCTCAAAATTAGCATGGACGGACTTGCCCACACACGACGAACGAACAGTTTGCTGAAACCGTGCGCGATGACGTGAACGGCACGTACGACGGAACGGAAAATACAACGTCCTATACACTGCATTACAACTTTCGGCGTGTAAATCCTTTCTGAGCATGCGCGGAACTTAGTTTGACGAACAAGCCTACACACGAGGGGACTGTTCGCTGAAACCAAGTTTCAGCGGACAGTTTTTCGGAAATTCCGAAAAACCTTGTTCAGCAAACTGTTCGCTGAAACTGTCCGCTGAAAGCCCACACACGGGCGGACTGTCCGCCGAAACACTGTTCAGCGGACAAAGTTGGGCGAACAGTCCCCGCGTGTGTACGCGGCCTTAGGGTGACAATGCTGCTCCCCCGTAGATATGAAACATGCATAAATATGAAGTGTGACCCTAGAATAGGAAGTGTCACTGCCAAGATCACCAGGTGAAAATAAAGAAAAACATTTGAAAAAGGCAACGGAGCCACCATGTCTAAGGACTAGTTAGTTGTGCTACATCTCAATTTCTTTCTTTGGCTGAGATGCACTTTTAAAAGAAAAAGTGTGGCCAAGCTATTTCTTGCTATCAGCTGATTGAACAAAGTCGCTTCAGGCTGTGGATGGATTCCAGCAAGCTCCCCCCTGGCTGCCTTATTGAAGCTGTCTCTGGCTCCCAGTGTGTGGCTTAAAGTCAAAGCCAGCTGCTCGTGCCACCTCCGACAGCCCAATACTCCAGTGAGCGCTAGAGGAGGAGTATGGTGACTGACAGCAACTGCTCTCTGCTCCGAGCAGACTAATGCCCCGTACACACGGTCAGATTTTCCCGTCATTTTTGTTGGAAATTCTGACCGTGTGTAGGCTCCATCGGACATTTTCCATCAATTTCCGGCACAAAAAAATTGAGATCTGGATCTCAAATTTTCCGACAACAAAATCCGTTGTCGGAAATTCCGATCGTGTGTACACAATTGTGACGCACAAAGTTCCACGCATGCTCGGACAGCCAAATACTCCAGTGAGCACTAGAGGAGGAGTGTGGTGACTGACAGTAACTGCTCTCTGCTCCGAGCAGACTAATGCCCCCTACATACGGTCAGATTTTCCTGTCATTTTTGTCGGAAATTCTGACCGTGTGTAGGCTCCATCGGACATTTTCCATCAATTTCCGTCACACAAAATTTGAGATCTGGATCTCAAATTTTCCGACAACAAAATCCGTTGTCGGAAATTCCGATCGTGTGTACACAATTCTGACACACAAAGTTCCACGCATGCTCGGAATCAAGCAGAAGAGCCGCACTGGCTATTGAACTTAATTTTTCTTGGCTTGTACGTCACTGCGTTCCTGACGTTCGCAATTTCCGACCAACTTTGTGTGACCGTGTATATGCAAGACAAGTTTGAGTCAACAACCGTCGGAAAAAATCCATGGATTTTGTAGTAGGAATGTTCGATCGTGTGTATAGGGCATTAGAGCTGAGCAATCAACAGTCATGTGATCATGCAGTTCTCAGTCATAGAGCAGACATGGGACAACTGCAGCATTGAAGTGAGTATGGATTTTTATTTTTTCCCATAAACCCATACTTCTCTCTAAAGCTGAATTTTACCCAAAACGGGAAGTTCTGCTTTTTCTCCTCCTCCCTCCTCCACATCTGGCCCAAAACATTTTTTTGTGGCGGAGCGGGTATCTGGATTTGACAAGTACCTGCTCCCCCACTTCCGCTCAGATCGAAGTTCTGCCCCCTCCTTCCCCCACAGCCTTCTGGGACATGGCACAGGTCCCAGAAATCTGTAAGAGCAATCATGGCTCATGCATGTGTATTAAACAGCCGGCTGTGAAGCCACAAGCAGTCACAGCCACCCGCCCATAGTTAGACCCCTTTCACAATGGGTCGCTTTTCAGGCGTTTTAGCGCTAAAGATACCACCTGAAAAGTGCCTCTCATTCCTCCCCAGTGTGAAAGTCCAAGTGCTTTCACACTGGGGTGGTGCGCTTGCATGACGGGTAAAAAAGTCCTGCAAGCAGCATCTTTGGAGCGGTGAATACACCGCTCCCAGACCGCCCCTGCCCATTGGAATGAATGGGCAGTGCCGCAATGCTAGCGGCCAAAAAGCACCGCTTTAACAGCGGTAAATCAAAGCTAAAACTAGCAGCGCTTTACCGCTAACGCCGGCACCGCCTCAGTGTCAAAGGGGCCGTAGTGTGCCAACACTGGACCGAAGCTCGGTGAAGAAAGCACCCGGGTGAGCACATCGCTGGATCCCTGGACAGGTCGGTGTCTGTTTATTAAAAGTCAGCAGCTACAGTTTTTGGAGCTGCTGAATTTGAATTTTTCAATATATGACTGAGCAACCACTTTAAGGACAGAAGAGACGGGGGGAGGTTGATCAAGAACAGCAGAAAAAGGATGATATTAAAGCGGTGTTTCAGACGTGAACTTTTTTTTAAAAGTCAGCAGCTACAAACACTGTAGCTGCTGACTTTTAATAAGGGCACATATTTGTCCAGTGAGCCCGCGATGTTGGCCCCCAGAGGCCGATCCATCCATCTAATCAGGTGACGGCGCCGCCATCTTAACAAAGGGAAATGGGCAGTGGAGCCTTGCGGCTTCACTGCCAGTTTCCTACTGCGCATGCACATTGCTTTCTGTTTTCTGCGATACACACATGTCCCAGAAGGCAACGGGGGAGCTCACCGAAGAGGAGGAAGTGCCGTTGGAAGAGGCAGATTAGGAAGACTGCCTAGCAACAGGGGTTTCTGGTGAGCAAAAAATATATTATATATATATATATATATATAATATTGAGGGCATTATTAATTGAATTTACTGTATTCTCCCATTATCACAGGAACACTGACAGTTGGTGTTACATTTAAAATTCCAACCTCGGTGGTGCATTTTGTGCTGTTCTGACATAATGTCACAGTAATGCAGAGTTTTTTAAACTTCCCAATACATCATTACCGTTTCCTTTTACAACCTCTCGAGTTGAATTTGTTTTAATGAGACCTGAGATGAATCCATAGCACGCTATGTTCCTGCAGAAATTAGTTCGGAGACAGCAAGCATAGCAGAAATAACTTTTTCATCAAAAAAGGAGCATGCCCCACATTCTGACCACCACTCTCTGCATGGCTTATGGCTATGTGCTGCTTGTCTGTGAAGATTTATTCCAAGCTATAGTTCATTTTAATGTATGAGCCCACTTACAGTGGATAGAAAAAGTCTACACACCCCTGTTAAAACGTCGGGTTTCTGTTAGATAAATCATTTCAGAACTGTTTCCACCTTTTTAATGTGACCTATAAACTGTACAACTCAGTTGAACTCAGTTGAAAAACAAGCTGAGCTGAAATCTTTTAGGTGGAGGGAGGATGTTTATATCCACTGTATATACACTGTGTGTGTAGATATATAAATATATATTTGTAACCGTGCAGAGGCATACGCTGGGAGATGGAAATGAAATCAGCTATTCTCAACCAGGATTCTGTGGGACCTTAGGTTGCAAGGTTGATCGTATCAGCATAGTTCCAGGATTTTTTTCCACTGATCACTAATGATGACTCGATAATTGAAAAAGATTATCCTCACCTCTTCCCTCTGGCTGTATGCATATATGCGGCCTCTTGGCATGGGCTTTAAAGAGGAAGTAACCCCTGATGGGTTTACTTCCTCTTTGTTTCCCTGCAAAGGCAAAACATAAAGGACTAGTATGCATCGCATAGTAGCCCATTATGTGTCACTTACCTTACACAGGAGCCAGCGATGTCCCACGATTTCCTCGCTGGCTGGAAGCGCTCATCTTCCTTCCGGGGGTCACGAACTCCGGCTCTGTGACTGGCCGGAGTCGCGTAACGTCACTCCCGCGCGCGGGAGCCGCCAGTCACGGCATGTCATTTCATCAAAACGGCACGCCGTGATCTTTCTAAAGTGCGCATGCGCCGAGTACACTGACGCATGCGCAGAAGGAATCCTCGTACAGGGAATTGTAAAGATCTCCTAAACCATGTAGGATTAGGAGATATTTGCAGCACCTACAGGTAAGCCTTAAACCCCATACACACTATCAGTTTTTCTGCTGAGTTTTTCCTTCAGGTTTACCAAAACCATGTAGTGCAAGGGCCTGCCTGATTGCATACAAATTGAAACTCCTAAGGTTTGACCTCATATTATATGGTTTTGGTAAATCTGAAGGAAAAACTCAGCAGAAAAACTGATAGTGTGTATGGGGCTTTAATCTAGGCTTACCTGTAGGTTAAAGTGTGTTGTAAGGGTTTACAACCACTTTAATGCCGAGAGGCCGCATATATGTGTCTTACATGTAAAACATTTCTGTGCTGAGAGTGCACACCCTATGTGATCCCAGGCCAGTTATGATGAGTTACCAAAAAATCTCCTGATGCCTACTTGCGATCACAAGCTTACTGGTCATGTGAATGCTGTGACAGCCTATCCCAGCGCTCACAGGATATGAATGCCTGCCTACATCTGATAGCATTTAAACCTCTTAAAGGGCCAGGAGGTGGCAGTGGGTTAAGGGGTTAAAGAGATTGTAAATGTAAACGAAAAATAACAAACATCTCTATACTTACCTGCTCTGTGCAATTGAATTGCACAGAGCGGTCACAAACCTCCTCTTCTCAGGTCCCCTGCTGGCGCTCCTGGCTTCTTCTTTATGTCCAGTGCCCCTGTCGGAAGCTGCTTACCATTGGGGCACTCGTGCATGCTCATTTCCAAGCCCGACTGCTGCGTCGATTGTGACAGACTCTGCCCCGCTCCCTCGTCATTGGCTTTTATTGACATCAGCGGGAGCCAATAACTCCTGATGCCCCAGCAAAGCCAGTGAGACACAGAAGCGAGGGGAGAGAAGCTGCAGACGCTTTATAGTGATCACGTTCCCTCTGTTCTCAGCTGCATAGGAGCTAGGGGAGGAGAAGCAACAGTACACTGAACGGCTGGGGTGTCAGGACAAGTCTGATCATTGGAGGAGAGTACACAGAGTTCCCACAATAGTTAGAGAACTGACCACAGTGTGTTCTCCTGCTTAGTGTGGTCAGTTTTTTTTATAGGAAAGTAGATGGACTGGCAGAAACACCAGGGATTTCACACAAAGGAAGAAATACAAAGTACATGGTACAGCAGGCACATATCAGTGATATGAAATGTTGGAGTATCAAATGCATTAGGCTGGGTTCACACTGATGCAAATGGGATGCAGGTTTTTTTCCACATCATATTCGCATGACAGGAGACAGTGACCGGCTCTCAATGGAGCCGGATCGCATATCTTCCGGAGTAGCCGCGGAGCGCATTGAAAACGGGTCCTGCACATCTTTTTGCTCCATTTCAGGTCCAAATTCAGGGAAAAATTTGAACCCAATTCATCCCTGAAATGGAGAACAGGGATGCACCGGACCCCCTGCGGTGCACCGCATCCGCACACACACACAGTGTGAACCCAGCCTTATGGGTTCCTCTGGGGTGCAAATGTTGAGAAAGACTGCCAGTACAATAGAATTGTACTGGGATTTTTTTATTTGCCATTTTCCCTTTATTGGCTATCTCTGTCTGCTTTGACATTTTGGTATCTTACTGTCAGTTCTGGTTTTCTGAGTCGGAACATGACGGACAGTTGCATAGCGGATTGGGGTGATTGGTTGTGTTGCCAGCAATCGCAGATGTGTGCGATCGGTGCCAGGACCTGAGGTTTAATTATCCTCCCCAACCTGGTGCTGTGTTTACTTGTCAGAATTTAACCTCAGGCTGGAAATTAATAACTCGCTACTTCCCAATCACAGGTCAGTTTACTTACTGTTCAGTTTACTTGTCTCAAACTACATTATGGCATCCATGCTGGTAGCCGCTGCATCCCCCAGGATTCTTTGCTGAGCAGATGTAATGCAAGTGTCAATTCTAACCCATGCAGTGGACTCTGGCACCCCAACTGTGTATCTCTGCAGTTCCCAGTATTCTTTGTTGCGCACGGTATTTAAAGGGAATAAACGTATCTACGTCAGCATCCTGCAAAGCAATCTGTCAATCACACAGGCCGAATTGTTTCGGGGGAGAAAAGATGAATCTGTTCACTTTCCCTACCAGAGAAATCACTGATGTATAACTAGTATACAACACAGAGACTGACCTCTGACCAGTGGTGGCTGGTGCTAAATATTTCGGAGGGGGGCTGGCAAACAAACTATTGAAATCCATGCATTTGTCGCCTTGCATGTAGATTAGGGGCTGGGCGCATGAATTAGGGGGGGCTGCGCCCGCATGGTCAGGCCGCCACTGCCTCTGATGCTTTCTACATAAGTGTTTTGCTTCATGGTAGATCCCCTTCCGTCCATCCCAAATTGATATTTAAAGCGGTTGTATACTCAAATTTTACACTTTTACCTACAGGTAAGCTTATAATAAGGCTTACCTGTAGGTAAAATTAATATCTCCTAAATCTGTACCGTTTAGGAGATATTCCCTATGCATGCAGCCGCTGACGTCAGCGGTGCATGCGCTCTGAATGCCCCAGCTGAAAACTCCTGCGCGCTGGAGCGGGAGTGACGTCGTCGCGGCTCTGGACACTTACAGCGCTGGAGCCGAGAACCCGGAAGACATGCCGAAGGCAAGATGTCAGCTCCTTCGGCGTGGACTGGGCACCGATATGGGTGTTTCGTTCTGTCTTCTGTTTTTTTTTTTCATTTTTTTTTTTTTTTTATATTTCAGGTTTACTACCGCTTTAAGTGTTTTATGGATGCTGGAGCTTTAAAGTATTCATTGTTCATTATGAGTGCTTTCCAACATTCCTGTTGGGTTCATTCATTTTATATTCTATAGAATGTAATAGGAGGAGCCGAAACATGCAAAAGTGGTCAGAATTGACATCATGGAGGTCTCTCTGGTAGTGTATCCAGGATATATAAGACGGCAGGGTCTGACTAATCTTTGCATGCTCCACCTGAAAATAAATAAAAAATACTTTTGGGAGAGCTGACCCTTTAAATGGCAACACCAACATTCCCGGTGTGGCTGCCTTCTTTCATGTAAAAGGAATCTGTACAATTTATATTTGCCCACTTTGCTTTTGAAGCATTGATTTTTATATTGTGTGCTATTATCATACTTCATTTCCTAAAATGTTACTAGAGCGAAGTATTTAATGAATGTATTTATTATTTTTTTTTAAATAAAATCAATTTTTTTTATTTCAACTAGACATGAATGAGTCATTTTAATTGTGAGAGTTGTCTGGCTAAAAAAACATAATTTTCAGCCTACTGGTTGAGAATAAGAGAAGGGAGTAAATTGCTCTGGTACATTTTCATCACTGGCCTTTGTACTTTATAGTGCTGCACTTGTGCCTTTTGTTTGGACAAAATGTACTAAGGAATGCATCAAAAACGTAAAATGTGACCAGCTCACTAAGCAATAACATGAGCAATGTAATAAACAGAGCAGCAGGTCTATAATACCTGTACACCATGCTATCAGAGCAAAAGATGCAGCTTATATGCAGGAATTTATCATAGGAATCTGCCTTCTAAGCACCAATGTTTGTGGGACAATGGTACTTTCAGCCTCACCCTGCACAGAGATTTTCAGCTCGCAGGACAAGAGTTTCAGCAGATGGGGGGGGGGGGGGGGGTGATCATCACTGAGGTCGCCTAACTCACTAAGTGTTTTAATAGAAACATGTTTACAATGTTTGTTACAACAATTCTGACTTTTAAGATTTAAGAAATTTCTGTGACACCTATTGCCACGCCAGATAGGGATGAAACAGAGTTTAAAAAATGAAAACCTTCCTCAAGGAGGCACTGATCTAAATTAGATTAATCAGCCTAGCAATTTTAAAATGTTTTAATGAAAGGTAACAAAGCATGCAGCCATCGTTTCTGTGCCCTGAGGAGGAAGTTAAAAAAAACAACAAGACCAATGAAAGGGCCCGGGAAGTTTTTCTAACATTCCATATTTCAAGATGGCCTTGTTTTACAGTCCTAACTAACCTATCACAGAAAACAATATATATATATATATATATATATATATATATATATATATATATATACACACATTTTATTTTTTATATATATATATAAAGTAATGTGTGATAGGGTACATTCTTGTTATTAATGTAGCCTTATCATATCAGGATTTATATATTATATGTAGCTTTTGAGAGCTGGGTTGTATGAAAAGGGCAGTGTCTGGTCAAACACAGCAAGACTCAAATGTATATTCCTTCTAAATGGTTTTACAATGGTCAATTACAGCTTGTTGGGGATTTTGCTAGTGGTTTTATGGCATAGCAATGGCTTGAAAAAAAAAAATGAAAAAAAGCCTACAGGCTGTTTTTTGACGTCTATCAGTACTCTGGCTTGCCAGACTTCTGCTAAGATCGGCAACAGACTGTTCAAATCTCAGCTGGTTCCTGCTTCACTGGTCGAGATTTGAACCATGTTGAATGCACCAAGTTGATCGATCTACTTGGGTACAACCAGCCTGTTAAGCTGCGTACACACGGGCGGACTGTCTGGCCAACTAAGTCCGTCAGACAATCCGACAGACAGTCCGTCCTACTTTTGAATGAACGGACTTGACCACACACGATGAACAGACAGTCCGCTGAAAGCTTGCGCGATGACGTGTACAGCACGTACGACGGGACTAGAAATACGACGTCCAATACACTGCAATGCAACCTTCGGCCGTGTAAATCCTTTCTGAACATGCGCCATACTTAGTCCGTCCAACTTGCCTACTCACGAGCGGACTGTCCGCTGAAACCAAAGTTGGACGGACAATATTACGGAAATTCCGAAAGACTTAGTCCGCCAGACTGTCCGCTGAAAAAGTCCGCTGAAGCCCACACACGAGCGGACTGTCCGCTGAAATGTGTTTCAGCGGACTAAGTTGGACAGACAGTCCGCCCGTGTGTACGCGGCCTTAGATTTACTTGCGATTATCACTAGCAGTTGCTTTCTTTCCTGCAACCCATGGTCCTGGATCTTGTTTGGATAGATTAATAGCAACGCAGCCATTGGCTCTCGCTGCTGTCAGTTAAATAAAATGAGGCCGGGAATGGGGCCGAGTCCGGCATTCGTGTCTGTGGACACAAATTCTGGACTCTGGAGCGTGCCTGCAAGGTAACCCCCTCAGGAGATTGCTTCACCTAGGGGGTTATATGATGCGGGAGGAGCCGCGAGAGCAGCCGGGGGACCCCAGAAGAGGATGTTCGGGGGGCCACTTTGTGCAAAACGAGCTGCACGGTGGAGGTAAGTATGATATTTTTGTTATTTAAAAAAAATAAAAAAGATCCTTTACAATCACTTTAATCCTATAGAAAATGTATGGAGGGAGCTGAAACTTCGAGTTACCAAGCGACAGCCAAGAAACCTTAAGGATTTAGAGAAGATCTGTAAAAAGAGTGGACCAAAATTCCTCCTGAGAGGTGTGCAAACCTGGTAACCACTTCAAGAAAGGTCTTACCTCTGTGCTTGCCAACAAGGGTTTCTCCACCAAGAACTAAGTCATGTTTTGCTTTGGGATCCAATAATTATTTTATTCACTGAATTGCAACTCAATTTATAACATTTGTATTGTGCAGTTTTTCTGGATTTTTGGTTGAAATTCTGTCTCTATCATTTACAGTAAAATACATCTATGATAACAATCATAGACCTTTCATTTCTTTGTAAGTGGGCAAACTTACAAAATCTGCAGGAGATCAAATAATTATTTTCCCTACTGTATATATGTTTTAGCCTGTGTGCATATAATTGCATGCTTGGCAGGCACATAGTGAGTTCAGCAAGGATCCAATTTAATTGTCAATACATTATTGATGTGCAGCTGTACGCACATATCCTTTAGTAAATCAGTCTCATTATACTATAAGAGGGTTACGGTCTGATTGAAGTCAGCGAGTCATGCAGTTTAACCACATGCCGACCAGCGCACGACGATGTACGTTGGCACAATGGCATGGCTGGGCAAATGGGTGTACAGGTACGTCCCCTTTAAATCGCGGCATTGTGGGCGCTGGGGGGGGCACAGCAAACTCCATGGATCCTGTGGACTCGATGTCCGCCGGGGGGGGGGGGGGCCCGCGATCATTTCATGGGATCGTGTCACAGAGCGGCAGAATGGGGAGATTCCTATGTAAACAAAGCATTTCCCTGTTCTGCCTAGTGACATGACAGGGATCTACTGCTCTCCCTGTCATCGGGAGCAGTGATCGCTGTCAAGTCAGTGGTAGCTCACCCCCCCCCCCCACAGTTAGAATCACTCCCTAGGACACACTTAACCCCTTGATCGCCCCCTAGTGTTTAACCCCTTCCCTGCCAGTGTCATTTACACAGTAATCCGTGCATTTTTATAGCACTGATCGCTGTATAAATGACAATGGTCCCAAAATAGCATCAAAAGTGTCCAATGTCTCCGCCATAATGTTGCAGTCATGATAAAGATCGCAAATCACAGCCATTACTAATGAAAAAATAATAATAATAAAAATGCTATAAATGTATCCCCTATTTTGTAGACGCAATAAACTTTTGCACATACCAATCAATATATGCCCATTGCATTTTTTTAACCAAAAATATGTAGAAGAATACATATCGGCCTAAACAGAAAGAAATTAGCTTTTTTTATATATTTTTTGGGGATATTTATTATAGCAAAAAGTAAAAAATATTGCTTTTTTTTTTTTCAAAATTGCCGCTCTTCTTTTGGTTTATAGCACAAAAAATAAAAAAAAAGCAGAGGTGATCAAATACCGCCAAAAGAAAGCTTTATTTGTGGGAAAAAAAGGACGTCAAGTTTGTTTGGGTGCAACGCCACATAACCGTGCAATTGTCAGTTAAAGGTAACACAGTGCCGAATCACAAAAATTGCTCTGGTCAGGAAGGGGGTAAATCCTTCCGGGGCTGAAGTGGTTAAAAGATCCGGCAACCTCTGGGACCAGAGCATCTTTCTTATATTCTACACTTTGGCATCAAACTGATGATTCAAAGCAGAAGATCACATGGCCCGTCTAATTAGGGATGAACAGGAAAACTGGTGCTTGACGGTCTCCTGCTTATAAATTTCTACCACGCTGATTTTGTTCCATTCGTAGAATAATAATGTGGACCTTACAGGTTGCGGCTGCGGGACTCAGGAGGGGTGAACAGGACAAAGCCAATTCACTACGCTGCGTGCTATGTTTTTGCTGCGCTCGTTATTTCATCCCCCCCGCGATTTATTCATCAGAATGTTCAGATCACAAACATAAACAATTCAATGAACAATGAAAACATAAATAAACGTGTATGTAAATCCTAGAAATGAACGTCTCTTATTTTCTATATTTTGTTATGTTATGTATAGCACTGAAAGTGTTTTGTTATACCTGTTAGATAAGTGCAAAAAAAATATACCTGATGATTATGTGAGAAAATCAGAGCTGTCCCGTTCACACTTCTTGTATTAGGCCTGTTTCACATTCACCCTTCAGCTCCTTTTTTGTGAATGTTATACACAGATCATAATGAAAGTGCTGATTGTCACTTTAACCACTTCAGCTCTGGAAGGTTTTACCCCCTTCCTGACCAGGCCATTTTTTGCGTTGCTTTAACTGACAACTGCGCAGTCATGTGACTCTGTACCCAATTAAAATTGATGTCCCTTTTTCCCACAAATAGAGCTTCCTTATGGTGGTATTTGATCACCTCTGCGGTGTTTATTTTGTGCGCTTTAAACAAAAAACACAGACAATTTTGGTAAAAAAAGATCCCAAAAAGCATATATTGATTGGTTTGCGCAAAAGTTATAGCGTCTTCAAAATATGGGATAGATTTATGGACTTTCATTTTTTTTATTGTTTTTACTAGTAATGGCGGCGATCAGCGATTCTTAGTGGGCCTGCGATGTTGTGACAGACAAACCTGACACTAAATGACAATTGTTGGGGACCAGTGACACCAATACAGTGATCAGTGCTAAAAAAAAAAAAAAAAAAATGCACTCTCATTGTAAAAGTCTAAATGACAGTGGCAGAGAAGGGGTTAACATCAGGGGCAATCAAAGGGTTAAGTATGCTCCTAGGGAATGCTTTCTAACTGTGTGGGGGATAGACTGGCTGGAGGAAGAGAGACATCTGATTACTGGGCCATCGCGGCTGCCGAACCTGCTGATTGGCTCCCACTATGTTGCATCACAGTGGAAGTGCGGCTCCAGCTGTGCACGCACATGCCCCAAAGCCGACAACAGTAATCACGTATAGGTACGTGATTTTTGCGCCTAAGGGCTGCCCTGCTGCAGTAAATGTACGTGGGATAAACAAGCTGCCAGCAGTCTTTCACCAAGCTTCAAGTAGTGTTGAAGCCTGCTAGCAGCTTGTTTAAAGTGGCAATCAGTACTTCCATAAGGAACTTACAAGCTGGGGCTGATGGGTGCTTTAAAATCTTCAACAAAGCTTGCTGCTCACCGTGCATGTATACAAGCTGAAGCCTGTGTGAAACGTGGCTTATCGTAAGAAGTCTAATCAGACCACGAAAGACTTAAACGGTAACTTGTACTGAAAGCCTTCTATCCTCATGATTCAGTTTGTCTTTGTAATAAATTGTTTATTTATCTCCACCAAAAAGGGCTCTCTGTACTGCTCTGCTTAACAGACACCTCATAGAGCCTCATAGAGCCTTACCGCTAAGGCCAAAAGCTTGGGGATTTTCAGGGGCAGCTGATAGTCTATGTGAAGAAAATACCGCAAACACATTCAGATGATCCATGCAACAAAAGACGTGCTGCTTTTAAAGGTTATGTTCACCTTTTGGAAAAATAAAAAAAAATATGAACAGGTTAGCATTTTGGGGGCGTGACTTGATAAGAAAACAGGTCCGGCTCCAGACTCACATCCTGCCGTTATCCTGAGTCCGTTCTCGTAAAAAGCACCTTTCTCATCCCCACAGCTGTGGGCATATACACCGGAACCGTGCAGTGACGTCACCGTGCTACTGACAAAGGAGGATGGGCTCCATGTGTGCCGGTGTCTTATCATATATGGTCCCCCATCAGATAGCGTCTTCTGTGTACTGCGCATGCGCAGTACACAGCAACACAGATTCCGAAAATAGCCGAGGATGAACGGCGCCTGCGCACTGAGTCCAGGTTCTAGCCCCACCATCCAAGTGGACATAGAGTAGGAATAAAAAAGAGCCGAGTGCAGCGAGGCCGAGCCCGAAGCGTGGCAAGCAAAGCTTGCCCGCGACGGGCCGTCTAATTTTCACAACCCTATGTCCGCTTGGATGGTGGGGCTACCACCTCCACTCACGGCGCAGGCGCCGTTCATCTTCGGAGATTTTCCAAAGCTTCTTCTGCTCCGTACTGCGCAAGCGCTGCGCATGCGCAGTACGGGGCAGACGCTATATGATGGCCGGACTGAATATGCCAGAACACCGGCCGGCATCTTTGTTTTTAAATGTCTTCACTATCTGCAATATTGTGACTACCATTTGCTTTCAAATAAATTTAGTGTTAAATACAGCATTACCCTATGGTCCTTCTTTAATGCATATGGTCCATGCCACCACGAAATACACTCTTTGCGGAGTCCAAGGGTTTATCCCTATCTACCTGGAGGAATCTTGCGGTGTTGGTCCGGTCTCATTGTAAAAAGACTAAGCCCCTGTACACACGGTTGGAGATTTCCACAACCAAATCCGTCGGATTTTGTCCGTCAGATTTAGTCTGACGGATTGTGTCCGAAACTGTTGCATACACACGGTCGGATTAAGTTGTCGAAAAATCCGATCTTTCAGAACGTGATGACGTAATTTCGTTACGATGGGACTAGATTCAGGCTAGTAGCCAATAGCTTTGATGTAGGAATTTGATCTGAGCATGCGTGGCACTTGGTCCGATCAAAATTCTCTACACATGATCAGGTTAGGTCCGTCCGGCCCAGTTGGTCGGGAAATATTTCCAACATGTTGGAAAATTGGGTCGGACGGAGATTCGGACGGAATCAGTCCGATGCATACCACACACAGTCAGATTATCTGACGACACAGTCCGATAAGACTCATTCCGACAGATTCTCCCACAAGTGTGTACAAGGGCTAAGGCTGTGTTTATATGAATGCTGTCCAAATCTCAACCATCTGGTAAGCGGCTCTGATATCGGTGGTGGGATTCACTTTGTGTTACTGAGCACAGCGGTGGTCTAATGAAGATTTGGATGCATTAAGAGACTGTCTATTTCAAATTATCAGCACTCTGCTTATTTATGAACTGCAAAAGCACATTTTTCATTTATGTCCTACTCAGATCACTAATAATTTATTATTTATTTTAAGTGTGCTATTGGTACTATTATCATTTGGTGGTTTGTTTGGATTGGATTTATATCAGCACATATAATCAACCTTCATTGTGGAGTTTTGTTACCATTATTATCTTGGTGGTTTTACTGTGTGTTGTGCGATTCAGATTTTACATTTATTTTTATATACGCAAGTACAAAATATTTTTTGCACAATATTTTTCTTTATTGGTGGCGCAGTTTTTCTTGTTACCATTGTATATTCTGTTTATCACATATTACTGCAGCCTTTTATTTTACTTTAATATTATAATAATATAATTTAATTTTTTGTTGATTTAATGCGTTTTGGGCTAGCGCGGTTTTTTGTGTACCATATACACTGGAACCATCATGATGTTCAAATATGGGCCTCCCACGCCTCCATCCACAGCGGAGCAGCTCGCTAGATTCCAGTGGCAAAATGGCGCTGAGACCACGGCCGGACAGACAGGCACGCTGCAGCCTTCCTCCTCCACCGCTCAGGACCCTGCTCCACCACTCAGGACCCTGCTCCACCACTCAGGACCCTGCTCCACCACTCAGGGCTCTACTCCACCGCTTCAGAACCCTGCTCCACCACTCAAGACCCTGCTCCACCGCACAGGACCCTGCTCCACCGCTCAGGACCCTGCTCCACCGCTCAGGACCCTACTCCACCACTCAGGACCCTGCTCCACCACTCAGGACCCTGCTCCACCACTCAGGGCTCTACTCCACCGCTTCAGAATCCTGCTCCACCACTCAAGACCCTGCTCCACCGCACAGGACCCTGCTCCACCGCTCAGGACCCTGCTCCACCGCTCAGGACCCTACTCCACCACTCAGTACTCATCTCCACCGCTCGGGACCCTGCTCCACCACCGCTCAGGACCCTGCTCCACCACCGCTCAGAACTCTGCTCCACTGCTCAGGAACCTGCTCCACTGCTCAGGACTCTGCTCCACCGCTCAGGACCCTGCTATTTTCACCACGCAAACGCCGATGGCCAAAAAATCCATCAAAATGAACAACTATTACATGGAGAAAAACGAAATAAACATCAATGATCCAGTTATTAAATCTGCAAGTAAGTAGGTCATCAAGTTTAGCGTGGATGGTCGTCAGCTCGCTTGTAGTATCACGCACCGAGACAGATAAGGGATGTACAGTATCTTCCAGGGACCTAATACGTTCCTCCGTGCGTTGTAGAGGGTCCCTCCAGTACCCGAGCCCCAGGCCTGAGGTCACCCCCCCCCAGACTAGGGGGCTACCTTCTGTGGTCCAGCAACAGCCTCCTTAGCACTCCATCTCCATCTTCCACCTGAACTCTGCTGCCCCTGCTGGGCTGACGCTGAGTATTTATGTGGTGGCCTTCCCCTGCCAACCCATCCTGTTGGGGCTTAGTCAGGGTCCTCATGAATACTCCAAGCAGCTTCTCCAAACCTTCTTCCCATTCTTCTGGGAGTTTTTCAGAAGTAAGGGAGTTACCAGAGATGCTGCCTGCTGAGTCATCTAGCCTCCCTGAGTCACTCACATTGACCCAGATTCAAAACACACAGGCCTTCTAGGATATTTAGATCAGTTTTGTCTAGTTCAGTGCTAGTTCATACAAGATGCAGTTCCATTCAGTTCTCTGTGCTTTTTTTTCTGCAAAAAGCATACGGAACTGAACGGAACTGCGTCTGGTGTGAACTGGCCCATAGTGTAATTCACACCAGATGAAGTTCCGTGCGCTTTTTTCTGCACTAAAAATGCATGCACAGTGTTTTCCATGTATTCCAATGGCTCTAGTTCACACCAGTGCAGTCAGTTCCTGTCAGTTTCCGGTGCAGAAACTGACCGGAAACTGACTGGAACTGACTACTGGAACTGCATGGAATTGTATCTGGTGTGAACTGGCCCTCAAAGTGGTTGTTAACCCACTCATTTAACTTTATAGAATCCTGTGTGTACAGTAATGCTGTGTACACTTATCTCTGTGATTAACAAAAAGCAGTATACAGGGGCGTACCTAGAGCATTTGGCACCCAGGGCCCATCCTATATCTGGCACCCCCCCCCCCCAACTGTAACAACACCCACAAAAAAACACCCTCCTCTGCCAAGATCAGCGTTTTTTAATTCTGCTTTCTTTTTTAAATGGCGCTGTTGGCTACCGAGTAAACCGGAAGCGACACTGTGCTGTCGCTTCCAGTTTTCTACATCGGAGACCTGATTAAAGGCAAATTCGGCTTTGTTCGGGTTTCTGGCCAGCTGGCTGGTGGCTCAGGTCTGTGGTAGGGATGGGAGACTTGGGCGAAGCTGTGTGGGGATGGGGACGTCCCCTCCCGCTCCTTGTAATAACAGCCGATGCTGTTCATTCATGGTAGCCAGTGACAATAGACAGGAAAGGACAGAGGTGTCAATCACTCAGGTGTGAGCAGATGCCACATTTTTGGACAGATTGTGCCGCGGTCAGGAAAGTTGAGAGCTGGACTGGAGCTGCTATGAGGGAGACATCAGAGTCAGAAGGGGAGACAGCTGACAATACAAAGTATGGCCCATACTTTGCATTATCTACTGTCCTCAGGGACAGATCTGATCCAGAGATCCCACTGTATGGCGATCTCTGGATCGGATCTGTCCCTGAGGACAGCATTGGCATTGATGATTTTATTCGGATTTGGGAACTGACCTGCTGACAAGGCGTGTTGCTTGCTGGACCATGGATGGGATCTGATGGCCGCAGGGAAGATGGCAAGATGCTGCTGTGACCTGCTGCTTGCTGGATGGATCTGATGGCTGCAAGATGTGGGTGTAAGTCCCCCCTTTATCAGACCAGTACATCTACTTTATACCTGGTTTGTGAATACAGCAACACCACCCCCCCCCCCTTACCAGGTAAGCTCACAGCTCAGCTACTATAGGTGAGTGGTAGTCACACAGCAATATACAGCAAATACATGCATTCTGCAACCTGTATACAGCACACGCCTGGATTCTGCAACCTGCACATAGCACACGCCTGCATTCTGCAACCTGCACATAGCACACGCTTGCATTCTGCAACCTGCACATAGCACACGCCTGCATTCTGCAACCTGCACATAGCACACGCCTGCATTCTGCAACCTGCACATAGCACACGCCTGAATTCTGCAACCTGCACATAGCACACGCCTGCATTCTGCAACCTGCACACAGCACACGCCTGCATTCTGCAACCTGCACACACCACAAGCCTGCATTCTGCAACCTGAACACAGCACACGCCTGCATTCTGCAACCTGCACACAGCACACGCCTGCATTCTGCAACCTGTACACAGCACACGCCTGCATTCTGCAACCTGTACACAGCACACGCCTGCATTCTGCAACCTGTACATAGCACAAATCTGGAGTCTACAACCTGTACATAGCACATGCCTGCATTCTGCAACCTGCACACAGCACACGCCTGCATTCTGCAACCTGTACACAGCACACGCCTGCATTCTGCAGCCTGTACACAGCACACGCCTGCATTCTGCAACCTGTACATAGCACAAATCTGGAGTCTACAACCTGTACATAGCACACGCCTGTATTCTGCAACCCCCCCCATCAGGTCAGCTACACAATACCTACTACACAGCAACCCCCCCTTCCCCTTCCCAGACAGAGCAGCACAGTAAGGATGGCAGGACAGACACACTCCAACGTCTTCTCACAGCTCACACATCCCCTATCATCAGCTCACCTCGGCTCTCAGCTTCAGCTAGGGAGGTTTAGACTCCAGAAGATGATGTGGACGCAGTTTGTAACAGCAACCACCCCCGCGCTGAATGATGACACACTCAGCTCGGCTGCTCAGCAGTGGTGGGTGGAGCTAGCAGGGGAAAACAGAAACTAGACCATACTATTTTGGCCACAGTGCTGGGGGTGTTCAAGCTCACAAAAAACTCACAAAAAACAGAGCAGCCAGAGCCAGGGATTCCCTTCAGGATACTGTCAGACAGTGTCTGAGTGCAGAGTGAACCCCATAGCAATGCCATCCAGCCATTTACACCCCCCTCAACGTGTGGCACCTGGGGCGGAACGCCCCCCCCGCCCCCTGCTTGGTACGCCCCTGAGTATATACCTTATTTCAGAGCGCCGTTCACGTGACATGGCCTGCTCTCTCCTTTCCCTGTCTGACAGCTGCAGCAGGCGGAGCCCAGATTCCCCCGCTCATGTCAGTCGGCAGAGGAGGAGAGAGCTGGCCAGTCACGTGAGCACCGAACGGCGCTCTGAAATAAGGTATATACTGCAATTTATTTCATAATTCACAGAGACAGGAGCACACAGCATTAGCAAACACAGAGGATTCTATATGTTTTTTAAATGTTATTTTGACAGCAGGAAGGGGGGGGGTGGAACACTCAACACAGAGCAGACAGGCAGGGAGGACAGAAGAGAGACAGGATAGCTGCAGATGACGGAGGCACGTGAACTGACCACGGTGTGAGGGTTTTAATTTAAGAAACAATGATAAACCGTGGGCAGTTTACAGAGGGGAGGGCAGAACCAGGCAGGATCACCCAGGTGATACAGGGGGCCTAATGACACAGCACAAGCACTGTGCTGTATATCATGCTTTAATCGCTTGCCGACCGCCTTACGCCGATATACATCGGCAGAAGGGCTCGTACAGGCAAACTAACATACCTGTATGTGGCCCTTTAAGAGGCGGCCAGCGGGCGCAAGAGCCCGCAGCACGCTCCATGAATGGGGTTGCGGGTCCCACGGACTCGATCCCCACAGGGATACCCGCGATCGCCTCACGGTGAGAAAGAACGGGGAGATGCTAATGTAAACAAGCATCTTCCCGCTCTGCCTAGTGACAATGTCACTGATCTCTACTCCCTGTGATCAGGAGCAGAGATCAGTGATGTGTCACACGTAGCCACGCCCCCCCACAGTTAGAAACGCTCCCCAGGATACACCTAGCCCCTACACTGCCCCCTAGTGGTTAACCCCTTCACTGCCAGTGTCATTTACACAGGAATCAGTGGATTTGTATAGCACTGATTGCTGTATAAATGACAATGGTCCCAAAAATGTGTTAAAAATGTCTGATGTGTCCGCCATAATGTCACGGACATGATAAAAATCGCTGATCGCCGCCATTACTAGTAAAAAAAAATTAACAAAATGAATAAAAATGCCATAAAACTATCCCCTATTTTGTAAACGCTATAACTTTTGCGCAAACCAATCAATACACGCTTATTGCGATTTTTTTTTTACCAAAAATATGTAGAAGAATACGTATCGGCCTAAACTGAGAGAAAAAGGTTTTTATTTATTTTTGGGGGATATTTATTATAGCAAAAAGTTTTTAAAAAAATGCTTTTTTTTTAAAAATGTCACTCTTTTTTTTGTTTATAGCACAAAAAATAAAAACCGCAGGGGTGATCAAATACCACCAAAAGAAAGCACTACTTGTGGGAAAAAAAATACGTCAGTTTTGTTTGGGAGCCACGTCACACGACCGCGCAATTGTCAGTTAAAGAGACTCAGTGCCGAATCTCAAAAAGTGCTCTGGTCAGGAAGGGGGTAAATTCTTCTGGGGCTGAAGTGGTTAAGGGAACAGAATTTTTTTTTTTTTTAGGATAATAAATGCTTTAATGCACTATTCAGTGAACTGAGGTACATTTTTTTTTTTTCTACTTCAGCCACTTAGATTTTGCAGTTCTCCTCACAATTCATCTTACTTCACTTTTTAGTGAATATACCCTATAAAAACTCTGACTTGAATAACTCATTGCTGTAGACTCACTGGGCTCTTTCTATAGACTGGCAGGGATCTTGTTATAGGCTTACGGGGGGCTCTTGCTATAGACTTGCAGGGTTTTTGCTGTAGACTTGCAGAGCTCTTGCTGTAGACTCACCATTGCAACTTTGCTCTTGCTAGAGACTTTCCACGCAAATTTGCTACAAATTGGAAAAGTGTGAACTATAACCTGTGCTTCCAGTTCTCTGCAAGTGTACAACTTACCAGTAAAAATGTGCAGCAAGTTAACAAGACTTACAATTCAACACTGCCACAAATTTGTGGCAAGTTATCCTTGCTATCTGGGATCCTGTTCAAAATACACAGATTTGTGTTATTGTTCTGACTGGTCCAGCTAAACACTAGAAGAGTCAGATAAGTTCATGCTACGTAGGTGCAGAATTGACCCTCCCTAAATGTAAAATCTCAATTTTACACCTATGATCTACATAGGAATGAAATAGTGAATACATTGTTACGTTGTATTTACGCATTGATTCTTGCAGTACAGTGCATGCTGAAAGTATTCACAGCACTTTACTTTTTCCACATTTTGTTGTTACAGCCTTATTCCAAAATGGATTAAATTCATTATTTTCATCAAAAGTCTACAAACAAAATGACATAATGACAACGTGAAATAAGTTTGTTTGAAATCTTTGCAAATTTATTAAAAGGAAAAAAGAAAAGTCACATGAACATAATTAATTACAGACTTTGCCATGACACTCAAAACTGAGCACCCTGTTTCCACTTAACTTGAAATGTTTTCTACAACTTGTTGGAGTACACCTGGGGTAAATTCAGTTGATTGGACAGGATTTGGAAAGGCATACACCAGGGGTGTAACTAGAACCTTCAGGGCCCCAGGGCAAGAAACCATGAAGGCCCCCCCCCCCCCTGAGAGGCGCTAACTGCCAAGAATGTCAGTAAATTGTTTACACTGATAATCAGTTCTGCCTACCAGTGCCACCTATCAGTGTCCATCAGTGCCGCCTATCAGTGCTCATCAATACTGCCTATCAGTGCCCATCAATTCCACCTATCAGCGTCCATTGGTGCTGCCTATCAGTGCCCATCAATGCCGTCTATCAGTGTTCATCAGTGCTGCTTGTCCATCAATGTCCATAGATTATGCCAATCAGTGCCACCCATCAGTGCCACTTATCAGTGCTCATTACTGCCACAACGCCTATTCGTGCCACAGATCATTGCTCATCAATGTCACCTATCAGTGTCTCCTATCAGCACTGCCTATCAGTGCAGCCTATCAGTGCTCATCAATGCTGCCTGCCTCCTCAGCACGAGAGCTGAGCAGAGAGCGGATCTCTCATACAGCTCAGAGCCGACAGTTTTCTCTTCTCCACCCTCCCTCCCTCCTTCCTCTCTAGCATGAAGTGGCACAGTTGATCTGCTCATTAATGGGACACACACGAGAGGGGAGGGGCGAGAAGGAGCAGATTGGCTGTGTCATCCCGTGCTAGAGAGGAATGGGGGGGGAGCAGGGAGAACTGTGGGCTCTGAACTGTATGAGAGATGGTCTCTGCTCAGAGCTTTGGGACTAGCAACCCTGATGGGGCCCCCGACAGTGGCGGAATTCCAGGTCCCGGTCACAAGTGTGACTTCTGTGACCCTGGTAGGTCCGCCACTGGCACACACCTGTCTATATAAGTTCCCACAGTTAACAGTGCATGTCAGAGCACAAACCAAGCCATGAAGTCCAAGGAAATGTCTGTAGACCTCTGAGACAGAATTGTATAGAGACACAGATCTGGGGAAGGGTACATAAAAATGTCTGCAGCATTGAAGGTCCCATTGCGCACAGTGGTCTCCATCATCTGTAAATGGAAAAAGTTTGGAACCACCAGGACTCTTCATAGAGGGGGCCATCTGGCCAAACTGAGCGATGGGGGTGAGAAGGACCATAGTCAAGGAGGTAACCAAGAACACGATGGTCACTCTGACAGCGCTCCAGCGTTTCGCTGTGGAGAGAGAAGAACCTTACAGAAGAACGTCCATCTCTGCAGCACTCCACCTGTATGGTAGAGTGGCCAAACGAAAGCCATTTCTCACTAAAAGGCACATGACAGCCCACCTGGAGTTTGCCAAAAGGCATCTGAAGGACTCTCAGACCATGAGAAACAAAATTCTCTGGTCTGATGAAACAAAGATGGAACTCTTTGGCCTGAATGGCAAGCATCATGTCTGATCGAAACCAAAAGGACAAGGACCCTAAGCACACAGCCAAGATAACAAAGAAATGGCTACAGGACAACTCTGTGAATGTCCTTGAGTGGCCCAGACTTGGACCCGATTGAACATCTCTGGAGAGATCTGAACATGGCTGTGCACCGACACTCCCCATCCAACCTGATGGAGCTTGAGAGGTCCTGCAAAGAAGAATGGGAAAAACTGCCCAAATATAGGTGTGCCAAGCTTGTAGCATCATACTCAAAAAGACTTGAGGCTGTAAGTGGTGCCAGAGGTGCTTCAACAAAGTATTGAGCAAAGGATGTGAATACTTATCTAAATTGTTTTCGTTTTTTATTTTTAATAAATTTGCAAAGATTTCAAACAAACTTCTTTCATGCTGTCATTATGGGGTATTTTTTTGTAGAAATTTGAGGAAAATAATGAATTTAATCCATTTTGGAATAAGGCTGTAACATAACAAAATGTGGAAAAAGTGAAGCGCTGTGAATACTTTCCGGATGCACTGTATCATTTTACACAGGAGCAGAAGCATTTTGACAGCAGTTCCTGCTAATACAACCTAGTCCCGACTGTCCTTTTGATAACAGTTAAGGGAAAAGCAGTGCCAGAGGATGGACATAGGAGACGCGTCCTAAACATTTTATTGGAGTTTTTTTTGTATCCAAGTATTTCTATTCAGTATCATAGTCACTGAAAATTAGAGCTTTCCTTCTTGTAAGTGAATTATTTTCCCCTTTTTTCATGCTGAATTAGGAGAAGGCGAACCATGATTATCAGTATCTATGCAAAACCAAAAGCATAAAGAACACAAAATGACTATTTAGTACTAAGTAGTAAAATTGGATTAAAAAATTGGTGTAATGTCTTTTCTATTCAGCTGTACACGATGACTCAGGATAGACCCCTCTCTGTGTGATTATAGGGCCTTTTAAATCTTTCTTTATATTGTTAAATTCTTCGGCATTGAAAGAGAACAAGACTTGAATATGTTCCATCCATTGTGTTCTATTCTTCCCATTGCACAATATCAAGGAGATTTTCAGTGTTCCTGCTGCCACTTCAAGCCATTGCATTGTTTTTGATCAGCCTAAAATAGCTTTAATTATAAGTATTATAATTACCGAAAAATAAGATGACTTATATTAAAGGCTTTATGACATGTTCGTAGGCAAAAAAAAAAAATATCCTGCTTTAACTTTTTATTTGATCCTCCACAACTTATTAAAGTAGATCTAAACCAGGGGTCGGCAACCCATCAGTCACAATCTACCTATAGATCCCAGAGATGTGAAGGGTAGCTTGTGATTGACCCTGCTGTGCCACCTCTCAGACTTCAGAGCAGAATCCGGAGCCCAGGGAAGTCCTAGGCTCCTCCTCGGCTCTGATGTGTCATAGAACACAGCCAAGGGGAGAACTGGGAGGACTTCCATCACTCTGCAATGTAACACCGCCTGTGAGGTCTGCTGAGTGACATTTAAAGTGGCGGCAGAGGTTTCTACTGTAAGAGGGCATTTTTGCTTGTGTGACAGGGCTTTTTTTCAGCAGGAACTAGGGGGAACTCAGTCCCACCACCTCTGGCTCAGGTCTTCAGCTCCCTGCTCACCACTATCACTTGGTAACCCTGAAGTCCAGCTTTTGCGTTTACAAGTGATAGCTTATCTCCCAGTAGCTCCCACAGGTCAGAACTCCTAAGCAGATCCCACTGAGTGCTGGAGAGGGACAAGAGAGAAACAGAACAGGTGCCCAGGGTTCAGTGATATCACGGGCAGGATACGGTGCGTGGTAGGCTGCACCGTCTGTGGTCTCCATTTTTTCCCTGGTGACCAGTTGTTCATGCTCCTACTGCATGATCTCCCTTGCAAGTGACTATAGTATAGTAGGCTGGGAGGCACTACAGCCGGAGAGGTGTTTCAGCTTAATATTGCAACAAAGGTAAGACATATGACAAATGGTGGAACTTTTAAGGGGGGGGGGGTGAGGGCAGTTGAGGGAGTAGGTGGTATGCAAAGGAAAGAGCGACTATTTGATGCCATTTGGCAGGTATGTGTGTGCGGCAGACATGGTTGAGTTCCTGCACCTATTCTCTGAGAAAAAAAGCCCTGTTGTATGGGAAAATGTGTGCTAGTTACTCTTGACTTCTGCATTGTGTGTTACTCCTGACCCCTACACTCAGATTTACATATTACTGACTTCTCAACTCTGTGTTACTTACACCCGAACCCCGTTCTCTGCCTTACTTATTCCTAGTCCCTGCTCTCTGTTACTCCTGACCTCTGAATTCGATACTACACACTACTAACACCCGCACTTTGGGTTACCTACTTCTAACCCTTGCACTATGCATTAAATACTACTGACCTCTCAACTCTTCATTACATACTGACCTCTGAATTCTACACTATTTACTGCTATTTACTACTGACTGTGGAACTCGTCATTACCCATTCCTGACCCCTGCATTGTGCATTACATACTACTGATTTCTGCATTCTACATTGCTTACTTCTGACCCCTGCACTCTGCGTTACTTATTACTGACCCCTGCACTATACGTTAATTACCACTGAGCTTTGCACTCTGCATTACTTACATCTGAATTCTGTCCCATGTACTCTGCCATGCTACTCACTTCTGAACTCTGCATTACTAATCCCTGCACTGTGTTACATACTACTGATCCCTGCACTGTGTTACATACTACTGATCCCTGCACTGTGTGGTACATATTACTGATCTCTGCACTGTGTGTTACATTCTACTGAGCCCTGCACTGTGTGTTACATACTACTGAGCGCTGCACTGTGTGTTTTATACTACTGATCCCTGTGCTCTGTGTTACATACTACTGATCCCTGCACTCTGATATGTACCCCTGTGTTCTGCACTCTGTGTTACTGCTGAATTCTGAACTTTGCATTGCTTACTACTCACCCCTGAACTCTTCAGACTTTTTTTATACTTTTTAATGGGCCTTGCTAGTTTATCTTCTCCAAAAAATTCACACTGCATGCTGGTGTACTTTAAACTCTTGCATGTTGTTCATGAAAATATCCACCTCTTTAGGACTGCCTACCCCGATTTAAAGGGCAATTACACTTTTGTGGGGAAAATAAATAGCAAATAAAGAAAAAAAAATATAGCATATACAATTGTGACACAAGTCATATTGTTATTGAATGTTATTAAAAATGACCTTTTATTTTCAATCTGCAGCCCTGTAATTTTCTGAAAATGCAATGCAATATGGCTACCTGGGGGTGTTCAGAATGCCCCCCAGAAACATAATTTCCTGCTTGTGTGATTGGCTCACTGATTTTCCCAGAAGTGGAGGGATTGTCACGCTACTGTGGAAAAAAAATGTCTTGCGTCAGTGCTACAGTTTGAATTTAAAACGTATTTGTGTGAACTGTGAAGTTAAGTCATGGATTGTGGAAATGAACTAGTGTTGGGTGATTGTATATAGTATAGTATATAGTATATAGTGTATACCACATTTACCACTGACTAATGCAGAGCTGCAATGCAAGGAGATCAGCTAAAAGTAGTTGGATCTGTATGTGCGTTATAATTAATCGAAATTAGACGATTAATCGATTAAAAAAAAAAACGATTAATCGAACACAAAAATTTTGATCAGTAACAGCCCTAATTTCTAGTGCTTTCTAAAAAGATAGAGAGAATGTGAACTCATTTTTTACATTAGTTAGGATCATGTTTTTGACATTTCAGGAGTGTTGGAATATCTGCTGTCCTTGGTGCTGAATTTACCCAAACATAGAGCTTTAGTAAAAAGTGGTGCTCTCTTCAGATCAGCCATGCCACAATGCATCCTCCTATTTATCGCGTGTTCCGCAGACAATAAAAGGAAGCCATAAATCATTGTGTTTCTGTGCTGCTTGAGAGAAACGAGAACCAAACCACTCAATATTCCATAGATACCAGCTATTTACAGGGACATTCACGTAGATATAGCCCTCTACTACATACCTATACAATCATTGCAGGAAGTTTCTGCAGCTTTCATTAGCCCTAAGGGCCAGATCACACCACATGCAGTCCAGTGCGTTTTTTTTTTCTCTGCATCAAAAACACATGAAAAGTAGGTTAACGTATAGACTCGAGTACAGGCCAACCCGAATATAGGCAGAGGCACCTAATTTTACCACAAAAAACTGGGAAACCGTATTGACTCGAGTATAAGCCTAGGGTGGGAAATGCAGCAGCTACTGGGTAAACAATGTCCATCTGCAGAATGTGTCTAAAAAAGAACAGTGCACTAAAATGAACAATATGGTGACTGAAAACAACCAATACACACAAAGGTATTACAGTGAAAATGCAATCAAATCCATAAAATAAATATGTGTAAATATAACACAAATTATGTTGGTGAGACACAAAATAATAACACAAAAAGTGTTTCAATGTCCAAATGGATGTGTAGAAATGGAAAAGTTCTTTCTCCCAGTCTCCAGATGGGGTTTGAACGTGTGATCGAGCTGGACTGGTAAATATACCTATAGACACTTCAAAGGAATTCACAAGGGTACTCTTACCAAATATGATGGACACACATGCCATACGGCAGTGAGTCAAACAAGCTCGTAATCATTAGTTCCCGGTAGTACGAAGATGCCACGCTAGATGCGCTGATTGATTTGCAATTCCAGATCGTATGGTCAAACAACAATGAACATCCGACAGCCAAGCCAATCTTTGTACTACCAGGAACCAAGGATTATGAGCTTGTTTGACTCACTGCCGTATGGCATGTGTGTCCAGGCCTTGTGGCTGGTCCAGGGCAATTTTTTATACTGGCTGCAATGCCTGACTTGTCTACTGTACTTGGCACTTATTTTATTTTATTGCATGTATTTATATTTATTTCATAGAGACTAAAGGTGTGGGTTTTTTGGGGGTCTGCCCTGATGTCAGAGAGAGAATCTGTGGCTTTTGGGTCCTTTTACTCTCCCCATTAACATCCTCTCTTTAGGAAAGCCATTACCAAGTACTTGGTAGACCAGCTTCAGTAGGTCACTAAGGAGCAGGGTGCCTGTTGGGAGCCTTGTGCCATGGGTTTAGGCCCTTCCTCTTGAGAGGCCAGTCCGTTACTGTACCCTTGTGCAATTTTTTTGTGTGATGTGATTGCTCAGTTCACTTTTTTTTTATTCACAGGGGATTCAACAAGAACCACAAAGAGCTCTAACAAAAAATGATTAAACCCTATATATACAGTCACTACCTTCTTGTGTCCTCAAATTTGAATCTGAAATTCTCTATGTGTTTTGACTTGTAAAAGTTTTTTATTCCTAAAATCATGTTGTTGGACTGCCTGTGGGAGAATGCCTACACCCGCTCTCTGTGGTCTCCCTGCAGCCAGCCTCCTTGGCATGATCTTGCATAGGTCTACAATATACCGCAAAATAAATAAAGTGCAACACTCAAAATACAGATAGTTAAAGCGGGAGTCCGCCGGGACTCCGCGTTTTTTTTTTTTTTTTTTTTTAAAGTCAGCAGCTACAAATACTGCAGCTGCTGACTTTTAAAATAGTGACACTTACCTGTCCAGCGCGCCCGCGATGTCGGCACCCGAAGCCGATCTCTAGATCGACACTCGAGTGCTGCCGCCACCATCTTGGGTATGGGAATCAGGAAATGGAGCCTTTCGGCTTCATTTCCCGGTTCCCTACTGCGCATGCGCGAGCCGCGCTGCGCAATGAGGACGGTCCCCGCTGCCTCTGGGATCTGTGTGTTTCCCAGCAGGCAGCGGGGCACTTGCGGAAGGGGGCGGGCACTTGCGGAAAGGGGCGTAATGTACGCCCCTTTCCACAGAGAGCTAGCCCGGAAGTGGGTGCAGTTACCTGGATTATCCAGGTAACTGCACCCCCCTCCCCCCTGAAAGGTGCCAATTGTGGCGCCGGAGGGGGGGAGGAATCCGATGAGCGGAAGGTCCATTTTAGGGTGGACCTCCGCTTTAAAATTGCCAAAAGGCCAAAGTTTGTGAACACCTCTATTGTGTTTGAAAGACAAATTGCGGTGTTAATACTCCAGTCTTCCACCACCAGTGACTATGCAAAGCCTCTTACCAGAATGTATTGACCCTCTACTGAGTGGTGAAATGGCTTTTCTTTATCAAAAATGTTCAGGACACTTGTATAGCTCCACAGGTTCCACAGCTTTCACCAGACCTCCTTCACTCACATAGGTTCAGCTGGGCCACTTTAATATCTACCAGGTTCTCCCTCCTCAATAGTGGTCTAGTAGGCTGACCTCTAGTCTGTGTGTGTGTAGGACTCGGAGGCAGCCCCCTGTTCCCATAACTGTGGAAGTTGACATTAGGTTTGCCAGATATTCTGCATTACTGCTTGGGATTGCCTATGGCAGATTTAGATATGATAAAGCGTGTATGGAAGTTGGATGTCTCTAGGCCACTACTGAGGAGGGAGAACAAACAAATGCTATTTCACCATTCGGCAGACAGTCATTATAGTCTGGTAAGACATAGTGTCAGACTAGCACTTACCGAACCGGTGAGTCCGCTTGGGCAGAGGGTGGTCTCCCGTACATGTTCGACTTACAACCCCTGATAGAGTAGACAGGTGGCTGAGAGTGCGGAGTGGTAAGAGAGCCTGCGGTGTGGCTCTAGAAGCAGGAACTTGCAGGAAACTCCAGCAGCAGGTACGTAGGCAGGACACAGGCAAACTGGGTACAGAACAGGAACTGAGCAGGCAGGTCCGGGTTCAGGCAGGGTTTGGCAACAGGCGGACAGCAGAGGTACAGAAGGAGCAGGCAGGAGCGAGGTCAAACAGGCCGAGGTCAGGTGCAGGCAGAGGTCAGAGGTGTCCAAGGAGAGCCGGGTCTTCAGGAGATCAGGAATGCAGGATACGGGCAACGGAACAGGAACCGGGGAGCTGTTGATCAGGCAGCACCTGAATGGTCTAAGCAGCAGGCCTAAATAGGCCGATTGGCGGCAAATAGGCGTGCGCGCACCCGCACACGAGCGCACACCCGGGCGCCAGCACACACCAGCGCCACCCGAAGTGCCCACAACAGCGCGCACCGGCGCCAGCATGAGCACGCAAGGGCACATACCGGCGCGCACCAGCGCCCCGTAGGCGCGCGCACCACCGCGCGCACAGGAACGCGCACCTCCGCACGCACATCGGCGCACACCAGCGCGGGCAGCACCGCGACCATCCAGGTAACGTCCCTGACACATAGTCACTGGTGGTGGAAGACTGGAGCATTAACACAGCAGTTTGTTTTTCTGGTGGGTGGAGAACAGAGCGGCAGGCAAGAGGCCCAGAAACGTGCAGCTTTTTTTTCAAGCACATTGGAGGTGTTCACAAACTTTGGACATTCAGTTGGGACTTTTGGCAATTTTAGTTATCTGTATTTTGAGTGCCTCACTTTTTTTGCAGTATGCTTTACTATTATAAGATACACTGGTATGTGTGCTTTAATAAGAGAGTTTAGTTCTGTTCTAAAGGGAATGATAAGCTAACATCCTATCTGCATGAACTGCTATATATACTGTATATCTTATTTTGGCTGAATAAGGTGGACCTCAAAGACTTGAAGGTTGTCATTTCCATCTATTGTGATCTTAAGAAATAGATTCCATCATTTGTATGCCAAACACCATTTTTAGGTAAAATGTGGTCTGTTGGGGGAGTGCAGCACCTCTCTTACACTTCAGTACAGTATCTATACTAGAGCTTGAGCTAATGAAGGTAATATGCAGCATAGTAACTAGAGTTCCAAGGAAAGGTCTCCAAACCCTTTGGAATGAGTTGTATGTCTGCATGTGCAACTCCTAAATTGTTCTCTAATCTATATCGTTAGTCATTAATAAAGTATTTCCTATTAAAACCATACTCAAGTCTCTTTGTTGACCCCAGCCACCCACTACCCTTTCATCCCAAAGCCCCCACCTGTATGTTATGCTATTTTCCTATTTTTCCTAGACTAAAACCTGCTCCTGAGAGCCAGACAATAATCAACTACTGTAGCTCTGTAAAGCCTATATGTGTGGTACTGAGATCTACAGATCCTTAAAACCACTTTGTATATCCCTCAGTTGACCCCTTTGTGAGCAGTCTTCATAGTTTTGTTTGACAATCACATTGTTTTCTGTCTTTGATCCATGTAGGCTCCCTTACCCCACAAATCTTTGCCAGCTTTACTATACTTGGGTTTGCAAGTCAGCATTTTATGCAGCTGATATTCATTTTAAATGAAACTAGCTAAGAAATCTATAAATACAGAGAGAGAATTTTATTATATTCAGCGTTATCTAGAGAAAAAAATGAACAATTTACACATGAATCGGCTTTGTCTATTTTTGGATGCCGATATCTCCTTATTTGTATGCTAATAGGATTGCCAAGATCTTATATTATTTTTTGAATTTTAATAAGACGTCATTCAATCCTAATATACTCCAGGGGATAACCTCAAGAATGGCAAATGGTTTGGATGAGGCCCTGTGGCCGGTCATGAATTGCATTAATAAAGTTCAGTAAAGATGAAAGAGGGTTTGTATGTGTGGCTGTCTCCATCCTGGCCCCACTCAGCACACTGATACACGGATCTCATTTCAAGGTAGAACTCAGCTCTTATCAGCTGAATGCACATATCGAAGTCAGAGAGTGCTGGTTGAAGCTCGCAAGAGAAGTTATTTCTATCCAGCGCTGATAATATATTCAAAGCAGTTTTTTAAGCTAGTTACACTGATAACACATTTATTCAGAAGTTTAGAATGCCATTAGATAGGAAGTGTAGCTTTGTTGTGAAATGAAAGGTGACGAAGAGGAAGGTAAGTGGGGAAGGCACTGATTTCTTCATATTATGAAGGCTTGATTGAAGATCATGAAAAGTCTCCAGGAAAAAAGTGAAGGAAAGCTATTACATCAGCAAAGTTATCGAACTCCTACTTGGTATAGCAAGTGCCGCCAGATATTTTTATTCACATTTATCTCTCTTAACACCTCTACCAATCTTGCTCTTACCTTTTTGGATCAGCTGATTACATCAGTTTTTGACAGCACCAACAGTTTAGCATGTGTTACTTTGGTGCCATCATGGACTGGTCTTCTGCCCAACAGTGAGGGTGTAGTTGTGAGCGTGATGTCATCCAATCACAGGACTCGGAGCATATTGGAATGTAAATGCCAAATAACACCACTATTTAGGGAGCTTTCCTAATCCCGCTGACATTAAGGATGGGAAATTATTCCCCACCACACACCACACCTCCCACTAACACAAACAATGTGGCATTTTTTTTGTCCCACTGACACAAACTATGAGTCACTCACTGACATCAATGATGGGGCACTGTTCCTCCCTCTGAAATGACCAATGGGACACTATTCCTCCCACTGATACCAATGATGGAGCACTATTACTGCCCCTGACAGCAATAACTGAACTCTGTTCTCTCCACTGCTGGCAACAATGCAACATGATTCCTCCCACTGCCATCAATGATAGGGCGCTATAACTCCCACTGACACCAACGATGGGGCACTATCTCTTCCACTGACATCAGTGACGAGGCACGATTCCACCCAATGACACCAACAACAGAGCTCTGTTCCTCCCAATGACACCAACAATGGGGGGACTATTCCTCACACTTCTCCTTCCACTGATATCAGTGATGGGGAACTATGCCTCCCACTGACACAAACAATGGGGCCCTAGTCCTTCCAAAGACACCGATGATGGGGCACTAATTCTTCAATGACACCAACTTTGAGTCACTATTCCTCCCACTGACTGAAACATCGGGACGGTTTCCTCCACTAACATCAAGGATGAGATACTGTCCCGTTCCCCCCCCCCACCCCAAAAATGAACAGTGGGACACTATTCCTCCCACTGACACCAATGATGGGAAACTAATACTCACCAGATATCATCCAAAACAGGAAGAAGATCTGGACAGCCGCACTCAAAAAAAGTTTTTTGCTTTAAGCACTACATTAAAGTGTGAAACGTGTTAGCTCCTGTCTGTTCCTGCTGTGGCTTGTATTTTTGTTCACAATAAATTTTTTTAGAGTGCGTCTGTCCAGATCTTCTTCCTGTTTTTGATTGCTATATGCATTGCTGGCACCTGGGCTTCCAAGCTGGATGAGAAGGTTTTCTACTGTCGTTTGACCTACCTGAAGAGGTGTTATCTCTCTCTCATCAGATATCATGATGGGAATTTATTGCTCCACCGACACTAATGATGAAGCACTATTCCTGGCCCTGACAACAATTATCAAACAATTATCAAACTTTTATTCCGACTGATGGCAATGATGATGCACTATCCTTCCCACTGACACCAACGATGGGGCACAACTCTCCTTCCATTGACATCAGCAGCGGGGCACTGTTCTTCAACCTAGTGACATGAACGATGGAGCTGTATTCCTCCCAATGACACCAACAATGTGAGACTATGCCATGCACTGAGCCCAGGTATGGGGCACTATTCTTCCCACTAACAATCAGCATTAGTAGTTCTCACTGACCTTCAACGCCAGCCCATTTTTTTCATTCCTACAAGTCGCAGTCCAGCCCCCCAAACAGCCTGAAGGACACTAAACTGGTCCTGTGTTAAAATTGTTTGAGAACTCGTATATTAGGGCATGAAAATAGAACATTTTATATTGTGATAGTATAACTGGAAAATGGATTATGGCTGCCCTTGAGACTTAAGGCTAGGCTTAACGCCTTGACATCCACAATCTGTAGATAAATGTTCTCGGGCACAGCTCCCCATGCTAGAACGACCTCATCATTCTAAGGCCGCATACACACGGGCGGATTGTCTGCCCAACTAAGTTCGTCAGACAATCCGACAGACAGTCCGTCCAAATTTTGAATGAACGGACTTGACCACACACGATGAACAGACAGTCCGCTGAAAACTTGCCTGATGACGTGTACAGCACGTACGACGGGACTAGAAAAACGACGTCCAATACACTGCAATGCAACCTTCGGCCGTGTAAATCCTTTCTGAGCATGCGCCATACTTAGTCCGTCCAACTTGCCTACACACGAGCGGACTGTCCGCTGAAACCAAGTTTGGACGGACAAAACCAAGTTTGGACGGACAAAATTACGGAAATTCCGAAAGACTAAGTCCGTCAGATTTTTTCCGCTGAAAAAGTCCGCTGAAGCCCACACACGAGCGGATTGTCCGCTGAAACACGGTTCAGCGGACTAAGTTGGGCAGACAATCCGCCCGTGTGTACGCGGCCTAAGTTACAAAGTTTGTTTCTTTAGCAGTGCTGTCACTGACCAATCACCAATTCAAAGCAATCACATGCACGTTTTATATTTGTTTACAAACCAACTTCTCTGGCCTGCAGATGATACTGTGCACAGATAAAGAAATACAATGTAAGAAATCATTACAATGCGTAAAAAATGAATTTAATTAGAAAAGTTTAATTAAAAACTGTTATGTGTAACATAATTAAAAAGAAAATGAACATTTAATAGCTTATAGTAAAACGTGAGCTGGTAATGATCAAATTGCTGTATCAAATGAACCTTATCCATCTTTAAAAATGTAAAATCGAATTACATAATTGAGTTGTAGTCATTTACTTGATAAATACAGTAAGATTTTAGATTGTGAGTAACTTGGTCTGCGAGTGACAAGCTATTTTTTTTTAGAAATTTTAACTTGATAAACAACCGAGTTCTTGCAATACGAGTCGGGTCTCATCACAACTGAATATAAGGCCCCTTTCACACTGGGGCCGTTTTCAGGCGCTACAGCGCTAAAAATAGAGCCTGAAAAAAATGGCCCCTTTCACTCCGGAGGGCTTTCACACTGGAGCGGTGCGCTATCAGGACGGTGAAAAAAGTCCTTCTAGCAGCATCTTTGGTGCGGTGAAAAGAACGGTGTATTCACCGCTCCTAAACCGCTCCTACCCATTGAAATCAATGGGGTAGCGCGGCTATACCGCCGGCAAAGCGGCGCTGCAGCGGGCGGTTTTGACCCTTTTTGGCCGCTAGCGGGGGTTAAAACCACCCCACTAGTGGCCACAGACCGCTGCTAAAACAATAAAGCGGCGCTAAAAATAGTGGCGCTTTACCGCCTACGCCCACACCGCCCCAGTGTGAAAGGGGCCTAAGACTCGGTCGGGTTTACACTGTCACAACTTGGGATCCGACTTGTGAGACTCCAAGTCGCTTGACATGTGAAATCCTATGTTAGTCAATGGGCGTTGTCTTAAATAGCACTACTAAAGTCGCTCCGACTTTAGAAAAGGTTCCTGTACTACCCCAAGGCGACTTCTGCCCATAGACTTTAATGGAAATTGCCTCCAAGTCAGATCCTTATCTTAATTGATGTGATTTGGAGCCCACATTACAGGAAGATTACCCATACCTCCCAACTTTTTGAGATGGGAATGAGGGACACCAGCAAAAGTATGCAGGCATAGGACACATCCTTGCCACGCCCCCTTAAAGGTGAATTTTGCAAAAAAAAAACAAGATTGGTTAAACCCACAATTGCTTTTTTTTACCACTACTGTTCCTTTATATTGGCTTTTGGAATTTACAAATGCAGCAATTTAGAAATCAGATGAAAGGTTTAGCACTGGGAAATACTTTTTGATAGATTAAAAGTGCATTTTATATACATTTATATAGATCAGACCAAAATTAGGGACAGATTAGGAGGAATGAGGGACAGAGGGACGTTGCTCCAAATTAGGGACAGTCCCTCGAAATCAGGGACAGTTGGGAGCTATGAGATTACCCATGCATTCCTTGAAGTTGCTTCAAAGTTGACTCGAAGTTGCCTGGCAAAGTCGTGAAGACTTTCAGGTACCAGCAATGTGAACTGCCAGGTTAATTTGTTTTATTTTTACAGTACATTTTATACTGTATTTTTTATTGCTATAATCATTTTGATATGAATAAATGGTGGTGTAACAAATCATCTGAGTTTTCATTATTTCTTATGGGGAAATTTGCTTTGATATATGAGTGTTTTGGATTAGAAGCACGTTTCCGGGACAAATTATGCTCGCGGTTCAAGGTTTTACTGTATTGACCTAACTTTTTAGGCTTTAGGTATAGTATCCTTTAAGAGAAGCCAAAAAACAAAATTCCTTGGGAACATGTCATACAGACAACAGAAACGCTTCCGCTACAGTGGAAGTAACAGCTCCACCCACTCCAACTTCTTCTATTGTCCCACATTCCGGCTTGCCGCAATTATTCTCATTCTTCATGTACAAAATCATAGTGTTGTCAAAAATGTATTTGAGCAAAAACAAAAGCTGTTAATGGTCTGTGAATCCAGCCTGAAAAAAAAAAAAAAAAAGATCCATATCCAAAGCAATCACAAGTCTAATTATCAGCAAACGAAGGACACTTTAAACCTCGTATTCAGAATATGCTGTATCCCGTCCTCCATTAAAGTCTATGGAGTTCTACTGCACATGCATTGGCAGAGGAAAGAAAAGGACAGCCAGGAAGTAGGTAAACATGGTGGAACCAGAACTGTAAGGGCCGGTTCACACAGCGGGCGATGCGAGGCGACACGACTCGCCTCGCCTCGCTCCCGCAAGTCGCCCCCGTTCTGTACAATGGAACCATTCTGAGAGGAGCGACTCGAGTCGCTCCGACTCAGAAAAAAGGTTCCTGTACTACTTCTGGGCGACTTCGGGGGCGACTTGCATTGACTTCTATACAGAAGTCCTCTGCAAGTCGCCGCTGAGCTCGCCGCAGGTCGCGGCGAGGCAAGTCGGAGACGCCTCGCCGCGCCTGCAGTGTGAACCGGCCCTAAATGATAACCTTGTAAAAGAACCCATTCAGTTTAAAATAGAAATGAAAGGCAAAATATTTTTGTATAGATATAAAAAAAAAATTATACAGTGCCTTGAAAAAGTATTCACAGGTCCTCAGAACTAGTGTCCCCACTCGAAAATTTCAGGGCGGGTCTAAAACAGCAAGGGGTGTAGCCTTGACAGGAAGGGGTGGCTCATGTTTAAATTAGGGGGCACACCAGTTTAGTCAGGCCTAGGGCAACACAAAACCTAACTACACTACTGGTAAACATATAAGAAACATAGCCAAATAATTCAATAATTCAGTTAGCAGCTATAACAATACCATCTATGTTACATATATTCAAATTTGTTATATCATTTTTTACAGTAATAGCCTGTCCATTACTAAATCTTATGGGACCAGACAAGGGGTAGCCAAACAACTTCCCCAGACCTTCTCAAATTTGGAACTGCTGATATATCGGCCTTTTCATCCTCAGCACAGAGCCCATTTGTTCAATCCACATCTGTAGCGTTGGTGGAATATGGGGGGTCCAGTCAGTGCATTAACATGTGCCTGTGAGCCTGAAACAGAGTTCTAGTGGCTGCCTCTTTTTCATACCTATCAGGAATTATAATGTCAAGCATACTTAAAATACAATACAGGCATATCCCACTTTTAAGTACACAATGGGATTTATTTACTAAAGCCGGAAAGTGCAAAATCGGGCTCACTTCTGCATAGAAACCAATGGGCTTCTAAACCCAGACTGTTCAATTAATCTTTGGTAATAAAACGTGGAAGCTCATTGGTTTCTATGCAGAAGTGAGCCTGATTTTGCACTTTCCAGCTTTAGTAAATAAACCCCATTGTGTACTTAAAAGTGAGGTATGCCTGTATTTAGGATCCAGGGGAATGGAAACCCGGGGGGGGGGGGGGGGGGGGGGCAGTGTTCACATTGGTGACAAATGTATTAGGTCCTCTACATTTCTGTTACATCTAGCACATAAACCCATGGAATGCATCCATTATTAGGTCTCCCAATAAATCACCTATGTCCCTCTCCCATTTCTCACATGCTGAACTAAGAAAATTTGCCAAGTATAGCATATCAATTAAACATAAATCCCTTTCTAGAGGAAGACTGTTGCATATAACTAAATATTGGAGTCGGTGACATCTCCGAGTCCTTTAGAGCAGTGGTTCTCAACCTCAGTCCTCGGGTACCCCAAACCTGCCATGTTTTGGGAACTTCCCTTAGATAAAATAGCTCTTATCAATACGATGTCATTGATATTGATTTAAAGCAGCTGTGCAAAGTAAAGGAAAACCTGAAATCATTGCTCGTTGGGGGTACTTGAAGACAGAGGTTGCGAACCACTGCTTTTGAGACTGCTGAGCAGCTACCGCATGTTTTACTTGTAGATGATAAAAGAGCATATTGAAGGAAATGCCATATCTAGATCGTAGGTTGTCGTGGAAATTCCACTATCTGCTGTGCATAATCCATGTCTCCTGCGCTAATGAAGCGCCCTTTCAGCCTTTTGTTATAATGCATCTGTGTACAACCCTGTTTCCCGTATCTTCCCAAGTAAACAGACATGACCACCATCCTCACATCCTTATCTCCACATGCAGACTTTCTGATAATGGGAGCAATCTTTATTTATGTAACAATAGAGCTTGTTAGCTTCACAATCTGCCAATCAAGTACAGGCATTTCTTAAAACAGGAGGAGCTATACAAATCTCAACCAATGAACAATAACTAGGGGAGTCTATGGGCGAGTCTGGGCAGTGTATGATTTCCCGCCTGCAAACACTTCTCTACATCTAATGCCGCGTACACACGATCGGAATTACGGCCAGAAAGAGACCGATGAGAGCTTTTCATCGGAAAATGCAACCATGTGTATGCTCCATCGGAATTTAGCTGTCTGAATTCCCACCAGCCAAAAATTAATAGCATGTTCTCAATTTTCCTGATGGAAAAACTTTCTATTGGAAATTCCGATCGTGTGTACGCAATTCTGACACGTAAAAAATCCTGCATGCTCAGATTGAACTACGAGGCGGAAGCTATTGGCTGCTGGCTATTGAACTTCCTTTTTCTAGTCCCGATGTACGTGTTGTACGTCACCGCGTTCTAAACGATCGTAATTTGGGGTGACCATGTGTAGGCAAGACAGCTTGAGCGGAATTCCGTTGGAATTCCGTCAGGAAAACCATCATAGCTTTTTACGACGAGAATTCTGATCGTTTATACGCGCCATTACAGTAAGCTTTTCACTACCAAAACAGGTCTCAACAAGTTGAAGAAAGGACAGTAGACGACCATTTTAAATGTTCCAGGTCACCCTTGCTGCAGCTTAGCTAATTTGGGATAGGTATGATTTTCCCAAATAGGACTGTATCCCATATACCCTGTAACCTTTTGTAGTTGTTTGGTTTCCCCCCAGATTATTTGTATAAGACTGTAGGCCGGGTACTGTTTATTTGGCTTGGAGAAATGTTGCACCTCTAGACCCTCAGCTAAGGATTTGACCCTAGTGAAATGCAACATAATGGACAGTCCTGAGTCCTCCACGTCTTATTTTTTAAATATGTGAAAGCAATAAAATCAGATTGAACAAAAATAAGAACAAAATGGGCCTCTTATAGTTTTCTTCTATAGTGTCTAAACCAACGTTCAAATACAAAATCTAATCAGTACATTTCATAATTCAATCAGAGACTTGCTGAAGTAATTCTAAATTTTGTTTGCTTTTAACATTTGATTTTGGAATTCATTCAATCTCCACAAATGAAAACCATATTTACAGTTAGAATTTACGATCGTGTCACAGAGTGGAAGAACGAATGTAAACAAGGCATTTCCCCGTTCTGCCTAGTGATATGACAGAGATCACTGCTCCCTCTCATCGGGAGCAGTGATCGCTGTCATGTGAGTAGTAGCTCATCCCCCCCACAGTTAGAATCACTCCCTAGGACACGCTTAACCCCTTGATCGCTCCCTAGTATTTAACCCCTTCCCTGCCAGTGTAATTTACACAGCAATCAGTGAATTTTTATAGCACTGATCGCTGTATAAATGACAATGGTCCCAAAAGTGTCTCAAAAGTGTCCGATGTGTCCTTCTTAATGTTGCAGTCACGAAAAAAATTGGAGATCGCCGCCATTACTAATAAAAAAAATAATAATAAAAATGCCATAAAACTATCCCCTATTTTGTAGACGCTATAACTTGTGCGCAAACCAATCAATATATGTTTATTGCGATTTTTTTACCAAAAAATATCTAGAAGAATACATATCGGCCTAAACCGAGGAAAAAAAATATTTTTTTTATATATTTTTTGGGGGGATATTTATTATAGCAAAAAGTAAAAAATATAGCTTTTTTTCAAAATTTACACTTTTTTTTGTTTATAGCGCAAAAAATAAAAACTGCAGAGGTGATCAAATACCACCAAAAGAAAGCTCTATTTGTGGAAAAAAAAAAAACGCCAATTTTGTTTGGGTGCAATGTCGCACAATTGTCAGTTAAAGCGACGCAGTGCCGAATCGCAAAATGTGCTCTGGTCAGGAAGGGGGTAAATCCTTCCAGGGCTGAAGTGGTTAAAGCGTCACTACATTTTTGTATATAAATAAAACATTCTATTCTAGTATGTATTCTTAACTTAAAAAGTGCCTTTGATTGCTCTAATGCCCTGTAGACAAATTTTGGCCGAAATTTGTGTTGCATACACACGGTCGGACAAAGTTGGCGGAAAATTCGATTGTTCGGAACAAGGTGATGTAAACCACGTACGATGGGACTATAAAGAGGACTAGTAGCCAATAGCTTTGGTCTCATAATTTAATCTGAGCATGCATGACACTTTGTCCGTCAGAATTCTCTGCAAACAATCGGAAAGAGTCCGATCGGATTTTGTTGTCAGAAAATTTTAGATCCAGCTCTCAAACTTTTTCCATCAGGATTTCCGATGGAAAAGTCCGATAGAGCCCACACACAATCGGATTTTTCGACAACATAATCCTATCAGACCTTTTCCATCTGAATTTCTGAACAGTGTGTACAGGGCAAAAGTCTCATCCAGATCTCAAAAATTCCTTTGTTTTTGCTGCTATGATCTGACTTCTTATTAGAGTAGTATACGTTCATTATCCACGATCCCACTGTATGTAGGGACCTAGCCACCCCCCCCCCCCCCTCCCGCCTTTCTTGCTTCCGAGGTGGACTAAAGTCTATGGACTAGTGTGTACTATGTGTAGTGCACATGACCACAACTAAAGTGCACTGCCCTTCCTAAATAAACAAAAGAAAGTGGGAAAATTAGAGGTTAAGGAGCCCAGCGGACATTACAATTAGGCATCCAAAACTGTAAGAAACAATTTCATGAAAAATTATGTGTATGAATTACTTTTGGAATTGTTTAATGTAATCTGAATATTGGTCATTATGAACTTATTATTTAGTCGATAGCTATCCTGTGGTCCACTACACCAGTAGAGGCTCTTGCACACAGCCGTGTAGGTGTACTAATCCCCTTTATCATTCTGCTTCATTATTAGTATACTTGAGCCCCAGGAGTTCCACAGCTGAGCGCAGCAACCTGTCTGATCAGAGCCCTATCGTGTCTTCCTTTGATGTTTTACAAGGATAATGTGCCAGTATTGATTATGTCCTCCACAAATGTGAAAAGAAACATCTCTTTGATCATGTGCAGCTCTTGCAATGAGATAGCATCTCGCACCTGGATAAGCAGGAATCACATCAAGCGTGGATTTAAATTACGGTAGCTATTAAAAATCCCGATGCTATCCAGAGGGTAAATTTCACCAAATGGAAAAATTTAAATTGTAAAGAATCAGTGTTAAAAAGATTAAGATCATGTGCTTCGAAGCAGTGAGCAATTAAAGGGAAGGTATGGTGATGGACAGTCACCGCTCTCTGCTCACTGAAGACCCAGAACTGAGAGATCAGAAGTCATGTGATTGCTCAGTTCTCGGTCTAATGCTTTCGGACGGAAAATGTGCGATTAGACTGTGTTGTCGGAAAATCCGATCATGTGTGGGCTCCAACGGACATTTTCCGTTGGAATTTCCGACAACAAAGTTTGAGAGCAGGATCTAAAATTTTACGACAACAAAATCCGATTGTGTTCCGACGGACAAAATGCCACGCATGCTCAGAATAAATTACGAGACAAAAGCTATTGGCTACTGCCCTCTTCAAAGTCCCGTCCTACGTGTTCTATGTCACCGCGTTCTGAACGATCGGATTTTCCAACAGCTTTGTGCGACCGTGTGTATGCAAGACAAGTTTGGGCCAAAATCTGTCGGAAAAAATCCAACGTATTTTTGTCATCGGAATGTCCAACCATGTGTACAGGGCATAAGAGTCGTCAGGGGACAGCCATATAGCCATATAGGTGAGTATATATGTTTTATTTTCTTTTTTTATTTCCCCCACTTTAACTACTTGACCACCAGGCCAATTCTGACATTTCTTTTAATACATGCAGGCATATGTTTGATAAAAAATTACTTAAAACCCCCAAACATTATAAATTTTTTTAAGCAGAAGCCCTAGAGAATAAAGTGGTGGATGTCGCAATTTTGTATGTGACACTGTATTTACACAGTGGGTTTTCAAATGCACTTTTTTTGAAAAAAAAAAAAACACTTGAATGAATTTTAGTGCACAAACAATATATACCCAATTAATTTGTAAAATATTAAAAATAATCTTTGCAGGTGGTAATTGTGTTATAGGACTTTCACTTTTTACAAGCTCACATTTCTATATTTTTGATATTAAGTTAAAGTGGTTGTAAACCCTTACAACACACTTTGACCTACAGGTAAGCCTAGATTAAGGCTTACCTGTAGGTCCAAGAAATATCTCCTAAACCTACACGGTTTAGGAGATATTTTCCGAAAGACAGGCACCGCTGTCTACGGCACATGCGCCGTAGACAGCGGCGCGCAGGCTTCACCGAATGACAGCGGCGGAGCAGCGAGACCCCACGAGAAGATGGATGCGCCGGACTACAGGGGACAGCGGTGACTTTGCTGGCTCCTGTGTCAGGTAAGTGACACATAATGGACTACTATGCGATGCATAGTAGTCCATTATGCTTTGCCTTTGCAGGGAATGAAAGGGGAAGTAAACTCATCAGGGTTTACTTCCTCTTTAAAGCCCAACTCTGGGAATTATACACTACCCTTGCAGTTTAGGTGGTAACCATGTACATTCTGCTCGCGTTGCACGAGTGGATACTTCAGTTTTGAACAAAAACAAAAACTATATTATAGAGACATAGGGTCACCCAAAAGGGTGCTTAAACAAAAAGTGATGAAGAAGGGGAGAGGAGAAAAGAAAAAGAGGAGGGGGGGGAGGGGGAGCCGGGGTGATGGAACGCGTGTGTAAAGGAAATGTGTGAGTTCTGTATATAATTGTATTCTATTTTGTATGTATTACACACCGCCCTCACTGTGCACACGGCACTAATAATGTTTTCATTACATGTTTGCATTCTTTGAGTCCTGATTAGAATTAGTCTGCCTATGTTACTCCCCTTGTTACCATAAACGTACATTTGTAATATTGATGTGATTCCTGCTTAGAATCCATGAAGGTAAAAAACCTTGTGCCTTTACAACTACTTTAGGCCGGGTTCACACTATTGCGAATTGGATGCGGTTTTCACTGCATCCAATTTGCATGACCGGCTCGCTAAGACATCTCTGGAGCGGCTCCGGAGCGAATTGCACAGGAGTCCTGTGCGTCTCCTGGACCGTTTCAGTTCCGAATTCAGCCCAAAATTTGGACTGAAATCGGACATGAAACAGTGAACAGGGATGCACCGGACCCCTGCTGTCCTGCATGCTGCAGTGTAAACCCAGCCTCAAGGTAAAATATGTCTTGGCTTTAGAGCTGCCTTAAGTAGTGAATGTGTATGAATAATTTTTGAAAATAGGGATATAATTTATTGTCACTTTTAAGTTAAAGTCCATTGAATTTGCCCAGGCTGAAATGAAGTAAACATTTCCTCAGTCACTTCTCCCAGCTCTCCCAGAGTGATTACACAGGGTATCAGGATAAAGTTTAGCTCAGGTGCTCAGAACTGCTGACCAGGGCCGTCTTTAAGGCAGGGCAAAAGGGGCAGCTGCCCTGGGCCCTGTCATTGTTGTGGGGCCCAAAGCAGCTGCCTCATACTTGCCAACTATCCCAGTTTACATTCCCATGTCCCTTGAGGTTTTAGTCCTGTTGTTGTGTACAGACGACTCACATGCAGACCCTGTGTTTACAAATAAATACATAACCAGCATTCCTATGTAAATAGCAGTGACATGCATATGTAAATAGCTGAGGCCAACGGCATTGATATGTAAATAAGGCAGCATTCATATGTATATCATGCCCCCTGCAGTGAGATGATGTGCTGTAACCTACAGCAACCAGTGAGCAGTATTACTGTACAGTAATCTCTAGCAGCCAATCAACAAGCCGAAATCATGTGCTGTAACTTCTAGAAACGAATCAGTGAGCCTTAAGGAGTGCTGTAACCTCTAGCAACCAGTCAGTAAGCAGTAATGATATGCTGTAACCTCTAGCAACCAGTCAGTAAGCAGTAATGATATGCTGTAACCTCTGGCAACCAATCGCAATCGCTGCCTGATCTGATACAGTAAACTGATTTTAAGTCTAGCTGCTATTTATTGTATGTCTAAGCCCTTGTACACACGGTCGGAGAATCTGTCGGAATGAGTCTTATCAGACAGTGTCGTCAGATAATCCGACTGTGTGTGGTATGCATCGGACTGATTTCGTCCGAATCTCTGTCCGACCCAATTTTCCAACATGTTGGAAATATTTCCCGACCAACTGGGCCGGACGGACCTAATCCGATCATGTGTAGAGCATTTTGATCGGACCAAGTGCCACGCATGCTCAGATCAAATTCCTACATCAAAGCTATTGGCTACTAGCCTGAATGTAGTCCCATCGTAATGAAATTACGTCATCACGTTCTGAAAGATCAGATTTTTCGCCAACTTGGCCCAACCGTGTGTATGCAACAGTTTCGGACACAATCCGTCGGACTAAATCCGACTGGCAAAATCCGACGGATTTGGTTGGCAAAATCTCCGACCGTGTGTACGTGGGCTCAGAGAAGGTGGAGAGCGAAATTGCATGGGGGAAGGGGGGCCCTAAGCAAATTTTTGCCCAGGGCCCAATCAATATTAACGACGGCCCTGCTGCTGACTTCAAATAAAAGTCTCTCTCTGTACATAATCCAGGGGAATAGCCACTTGCAACTGGACTCCTAAACTGTTGGATAAATCCTTCAGATTGGATTTAGTAGCCAACAGGTAATTCTAGCTTTGCAAAGTGTCTCACACAGACTTGGTTGAAGAACTTAGTTGTAACCGGAAGGATAGAAGTAGGAACTTTTACTGTACCAGAATCTTTCAGCTGGTCCGGCGATACCGTAAGAAATGTGGATTCAATCAATGTCCATGGCAGCTCAGCTTCCAGGCTCTTACTGAGCAGCCAGCCTTGTGCATGGCTCTCTTATTGAAGAGTCCTCCCCTGGTTGCATGTACAGTTGCTGGGCCTCTCCAAACCCGAGACAGCACCGGAACACCTTAGAATCCTCCTTCCAGTTACTGCATCTCGGACTAGCCAGTTCCGAGGTTTGGAAATGGATGGATCTGCACCCCAGGCCATGAGTGCCCCTGGGGGCTGGTCAGGAGGACCAGGACCACGGAGTCCGCAACAACTTCTGGACCAGAACCCAGAACCACGTGACTTCAGCACCTTAAGTACCCTCTCCGGGAATACCCAGTGAGACAAACGCCCACTGATTGGCTCAGAGAGAGAGATTAGGTGCGAACCCCATCTATGATCAGGCAGAACCTTAATACAGCCCAGCCAAACTGATGCCAAAGCACAATTCAGCACAATTAACCCCAAAACTTAACTATGGTTTTGGGCAAAAGCTAAATTTAACATACTCATTAGGAGTACCAGCGCTATATATATATATATATATATATATATATATATATATATATATATATAATATAAAAAAAGAACCAAAAACAGAACATAAACCCGGGGGTGTCTTATCTTACTAGCGATCTTCAATAATGGTCCTTGGGGGTAGTAGGCGTGGAGTGGCACCGTATCAACAAACATCTATGTCTCAGGTATCTCAGTGGAGTAAAATGGTTCCTGACCAAATATACCCAACGTTCCGCTTTCATGATTTTATCCTCCTGTCTCTTCCAGTCTAATAAAGAGGTGGCTTGTTTCCAAAAGCATGAGATAAGAGATTTAGCTGCATTAGGCAAATAGAGAATGACATTTTTTTATCGGATTAAACAGATGAGGAAGTGTCATGAAATAATTTTTTATTTTTATTTTAAAGAAGAGTTGACCAATGAGGACACCATTGCTCTGGCAACAATAAGGACTGTAGATGCATTAGTCAGCCAAGGAAACTTAATGCAGTAGATGAAAGACACATCATGCTTAGTTCCTTTTGATATCGGAAGATGTCTAGCAATGCCATCCGCACAGAATTGGCGGAAACCAGTGGGACTCAGGTACATCTATCTACTGTCCGGAAGAAGTCTGTCTAGAAGAGGTCTTCATGAAAGAATTGTGGCCAAAAAGCCATACCTCCCACGCGTACACACGACCAGACTTTGACAGACTAGGTCTGACGGTCTTCCCGACGTACTTTTGGCAGAGTTCCGACTGACTTTCCGAATGAACGGACTTGGCCACACACAATCACACCAAAGTCCAACAGATTCAAATGTGATGACGTATGACCGGACTAGAATAAGGAAGTTCATAGCCAGTAACCAATAGCTGCCCTAGAGTTGGTTTTTGTCCGTCGGACTAGCATACACACAAACGGATATCTCGATAGGAACTGGGTCTGGCGGAGTTCCAGCTGGAACATTTAAAACATGTTCTATTTCTAAAGTCCGCTGGATTTTTGGCAAGCAAAGGTCCGATGGAGCCCACACATGATCGAATTGTCTGACGGATTCTTTCCTTCGGACCTTTGCTGTCAAAAAGTCCGGTCATGTGTACGTGGCATAAAAGGCTCAACTATGCACAAAAACATAGGAACTGGGGTGCAGAAAAATAGCAGCAGGTGCTCTGGACTAATGAGTCAAATTTGAAATATTTGGCTGTAGCAGGAGGCAGTTTGTTCGCCAAAGGGCTGGAGAGCGGTACAACAATGAATGTCTGCAGGCAAAGCATGTTGGAGGTTCCTTGCAAGTTTGGGGCTGCATTTCTGCAAATGGAGTTGGAGATTTGGTCAGGATCAATGGTGTCCTCAATTCTGAGAAATACAATCAAATATTTATCCACCATGCCATACCATCGGGGAGGCATGTGATTGGCCACAGATTTATTCTGAAGCAGGACAATGACCTCAAAACATACAGCCAATGTCATTAAAGTAATACTAAAGTCTCATTTTTTTTTTATTTAAAAATTACAAACATCTTATAGTTACCTGATCTGTGCAGTGGATTTGCTCAGAGCAGCCCATGTCCTCCTCTTCTTGGATCCCTTTTCGGTGCTCCTGGCCCCTCTCTCCTGCCGAGTGCCCCCACAGCCAGCTTGCTATGGGGGCACTCGAGCCGAACTGCAGCTTTGTGTGTTCATTCAGACATGGAGCCTCGGTTTGGCCCTGCCCCTCTCCTGATTGGCTAACTGGTTTTGATTGACAGCAGCAGGAACCAATGGTCTCAGCCAATGAGGAAGGAGAGTCCCAGACAGCCAAGGCACTCGTGCACATCGCTGGATAGAGATGGGGCTCAGGTAAGTATTAGGGAGGCTGAGGGGGGCTGCTGCACACAGAAGGATTTTTTTTGTAATGTACAGAATTTATTAAAGTGTTACTAAACCCACAACAGTATAATCAGTCAGTCTGTTCCAAGTAAAGCATGCTTGTTATACTCACTGTGGAACCTAAGGGGTTAATCCTCTACATTGTGTATAAAGGCTGTTTGATCCTGTCTCTCTGATCCTCCTTCTCTTCCACTGTCTCCAAAAATAACCTGATATTTACACAGCTGGATGGATTTGGGGCAGCCCACATCCACAGAAGATCTGTGGTTAGTTCTCCAAGATGTTTGGAACAACCTACCTGCCGAGTTCCTTCAATAACTACGTGCAAGTGTACATAGAAGAATTGATGGTGTCTTAAAGGCAAAGGGTGGTCAAATCAAATATACTTTCTGAAAGTATTCTTTGTTTATAGCATTTTTTCGCACCTGCTTAAAAAAAACTACATATATATATATATATATATATATATATATATATATATATATATATATATATTATGTGTAGTTTTTTAAGCAGGTGCGAAAAAATGCTATAAACAAAGAATACTTTCAGAAATATAAGTGTTTATGGTTTATTTTTTTTATCAATTAACAAGATGGAATGTAAATGATTAGAAGAGAAATACAAATCAAATCAATATTTGATTTGACCACCCTTTGCCTTTATTTCCCAAAGACAACCTCTGGATATGACGCTGAGCACGTGCACTCAACCTGTCCTGTTAAACTGCTATATATTCTTGGCCACCGTGCAGCACAGTTTTGGGGTCTTGGCAATCTTCTTATAGCCTAAGTCAACTTTATGTAGAGCAATAATTATTTTTTTCAGATTCTCGGAGAGTTCTTTGCCATGAGGTGCCATGTTGAACTTCCAGTGACCAGTCTCATAGAGTGAGAGCGATAACACCAAATTTAACACACCTGCTCCCCATTCACACCTAAGACGTTGTAACACTAACGAGTCACATGACACTGTAGAGGGAAAATGGCTAATTAGGTCCAATTCGGACATTTTCACTTATGGAGTGTACTTACTTTTGCTGCCAGCGGTTTAGACATTAATGGCTGTGTGATGAGTTATTTTGAGGGAACAGCAAATTTACACTGTTATACAAGCTGTACACTCACTACTTTACATTGTAGCAAAATGTAATTTCTTCAGTGTTGTCACATGAAAAGATAGAATAAAATATTTACAAAAATGTAAGGGGTGAACTCACTTTTGTGAAATACTATATAAATATTTATATATACATACTGTACAGTAGCTACTGCTATGACGATGTATCACTATGTAACGATTCCTTTATTGGGTTAAAGAATTTGCAAGCACGAGTCCTATAGTTTTTTCTTGACTATTGATTGGTGGATGATTGAAGGTTCCACGTTGACGGTGCTTGCTATAACTACAACCTAATAAGAGAAGGAAGTAACATGCCCTAGATTTGATAGAGATATATATTATATATATATATATATATATATATATATATATATATATATATATTGTGATATTGGGGTGTTTAGCTCAAGTGGTTAGATGCATTTTTAGTCCACATCAGGCAGGCATTTATAGTTAAGGGCCTGGTAGCCCACGTTTATTATAGGAAAAAACAAAATATTAGTCTATCCAGAAATCCCACGCAGGGGTCCAAGCTTAATTTAAATACACAAAATCCAAATGAAAATGCTAGCCCACCTGGCTACTCTTCAGCAGTAGTGCTGCTATAGGTACTTGCCCCTCCAACAAACTGCTTGGACACACACAGCTTCAAACCCTTCAACACACAGCTTTGGGCTCCTGGGACGCACATAGCTTCAAGCCCTTCAACACACAGCTTTGAACTCCTTGGACATGCACAGCTTCAAGCAGCAGCAAGCTGCTCACACACCACCATCCTCCACACTCTACTCCCAACAGCCCTTCGTTATATGGGCTGTGTGCAGCTGGGCACACACCCTGCTCGTTATCATCAAGACCCGGACACAGGGTTGGAGATCCCTTTTTCCTCCAATTTTATAGGGACAGAGCCTCGCTCTGTCACATATCCCCCCCCCCCTTTGTTTCGATCCGGAGGGAGGAACACCAGCACCCATCATGATGGTTGGAACACCTCTGTGCTGGCTGTCAGCCACGTAGGCCCAACCTTTTTTCCGGGTGCGCTTCCAGGAACATTCCCCCCTGGATCTTAACAGGTTCCTATATTGTCCTATACTCAGCCTTCCTCTTCTTTTGGGGTCCCTGGGCTTATTCACTTTTCTTGGGGGAACTCTGCCTTCCTTGAGCCCTCATTTCAACTTACAAATACCCATTTTACCCTTCACCATCGGTATTTCAGGTTCAAAACAGTTTCTCTTGGTACCCACTGCAACCAAATCATTGTTTGCAGAACGAACTCTTAACAGATCACAGCTTTCTATATCATCGGTGCTTTCCAACTCAGTGTTTGTTAGAAGAAGACCTGAGGAGGGACTACATCCGACAGGACCATAGCACAGCTCCACCTCACCTGTTGTCCAACACTCCATGGGTACCTGTTCTAACAAACTACCCTGACCCAAGCATAAACCATTTTTTCCAGGTGTACACATTACATTGTTACGGCAACCAACATTAACACTTTCTCCCATAGTGTCTCCGGGCACCTTAACTTGTACCTCTGGGCCAGTGACAGAAAGCATCTCTGCTACTGCTGAGTCCATTCTGGGCCCTTCCTTCTCATGAGGCCTGGCGGGTAAGGCAGTAGCTGCGCCCTCTACTGACCACTGCTCAGCCGCACGTCGGACCACACCAGCAGAGATTCTTCTAGTCACCGCCCCAGGCGGAGAGACCTCTGATATCTCAAGCAGTTCTCTCGCGTGCCTTCCATACCAATCACTAACTAGAAGTACGCTCACAGAGAATCTGGAGATCCTGTGCCAAATGGTTAACCATTGGTCCCACCAATTCCACTGTTGGTCAAGGTTTCCCAGCACTGCCTGTACCACCTGGCTCCACCCATTGGTGCTACGCAGCACCACCTGGTCCAACTGCGGTGGAGATACCCAAGTATACAGTAAGTTCATCTTTACCATTTCCAGTAAGGTTTCTGTCATCTCTAAACATCCCATGTCTAAACACCAGAACTTTCTAGGGTCTTCTACCCTGTCCAAGACATAGAGGGGCTCAGCGACTGCAGGTTGAGAGGGTGAGACATTTGAAGAGACCTCATCCTCCTTGGAGGTACCCATCATCACAGCTTGTTGCTGTCAGACATATGTCTCACACTTATCCCTTCTGCACCAGTGTTGGTGAGCCTCTGCAGGTCATTACAAGTCACACTATCACTTTGATACTCAATATCATTTAGCTGTGGACAACACATCTGCGATCCCAGTGCCCTGAACCGTTTCTTCAGAGTGGAGGGCAGCAACCTTTGCAGGGTCCAAGACGCCCTCAACCACCGGCGGCTCTGCGATCCCCCTGTCTGGCATAGCAGTTGTGTCCACACCCTTGTTACTTAAGCTAGCCTTACCCAGCATGGCTAGCAATTGTTTGGCCCAGCTGTCCCAGTCCATTGTGGTTCCACCATGGGCGTTCCACAGCGTTGCATCACCTGCTATAGAAGGCCGCACAGAAACCTGGGATTCATTAGCTTCAACTGCACATTTGTCACTTCTATATAGATCATTTTGCAACACCATACTTTTACCAATGTTGCATTGGGGTGATGCTTCGTCACCTAAAACTTGGTGCAGCACACCATTCTGAACACCTTTTTCTGGTGGCACTACAGACACATCCAGCTTTGTACACTCAGCTTTTGCAGGCTGAATTAACCCCTTGAACACTGGGCTACACGTAGGGTTGTGGGGTTGTGCCCACACGCTCTCACTGTGTGAATTAGTCCCCCCTTGTTCCACCAGCACAGCACCAGTGCCATCCTGGACAGCCTCTGACTCCAACACATGGAGACCCCATGAGACTTCCATGGACAATCCTGTGCCTCTGCCTGTCATGGGAGATCTCCTACTCTCATCACTGGTAGTGAACACATTACCAACCTCACTCTCAGATATGACATTACAAGAAATACATGTTTCAATGTCATTACACTCATCACGTTTACCAATAGTATCACATTTGTTAGTACAATCATTAGCATTCTCATTGCATGTAGACACAACTGCCGTTTTTGTGGCTTGTTTATGAGCCACCATAACCTCTGAGCGACTCTTCACAGCACCCGCTCTCTGTAAAGGGGCACTTTTGCCTATTTGGGCAGCTCTATAGCTGACCTGGGAAACTCTCTGCTCCAACACTGCAAGCTCCTTGGAAGTTTCCCTGGGCAACCCTACAGCAGCTGTCACTAGGGAACATGGTACCAGCACTGTTTTGGTCACCCCTAGCTCAATTTTCCCAGCCATCTGCTGGATCATAGCAGGCACATGCAGAGTCCCCATGTCCTTGTCAGTCTTTAGCCCTGTGTCTAGTTGGGCTTTACGCTGCGCCTCCCCACTGCTCTGGGTAGCACACTGCAGCAAGTCTATGTCCATTTGTACTGCGGATCTCCCCACTGGACATACTCCCACTTCACTGGGTTCAGCATCATAAACTGAAACAGTCTTACCAGTTTCTGCAGCTGGTGTCATAGCCTTCATTTGAGTGCGCTGTCTCACAGGTGTGGTGTCTTCACAGGCTGACTCCCCCATGTGGCCATGGAGCAACACTGCAGCCTTTCTGGACCCACTGACGCCCCCTGTAGGTAACACAAGATCCTGGTTGCTAGGGGTAACTGCAGACTTGCACTCCACATCTGGTCGGCTATACCTCATGCAGGATTCAGGCTGATGTGCTCTCCTTTCTGGACTGACCCCTTTGCCTAAGCGGCCATGACAGAAAACCTTACGTTTCTCTGGATTTCCAAATCCTAGGTCTTCCGGCGACACTTCTCCCGTCCTGGAGCATTGCTGGCGGCCCATGATACGATGGAACTCTCCTCTAAGAAGGATTTCCTCTTTAAACTTGCGGTAGTCATCCTGGTCCCCATCCATCAAATGGCAAAACCGACCGGAAATCTATCCGCAATAAGGTTTGCAGCAGTTTTGGTCACCGGTCCCTAGGCCATTTTCTCTTTACAGCAACTTTTTCAAATCTTACAAGGAAGTCTCCCACCTCCTCTGTAGGCAGCATGGGTTGCACATAGTCAGAGGCCAAGATCTCAGCCCCTTGCAGTGCACCCCACTCTTTGCGATTCCGCTTGAACCATTCATTCACTGTCTCACAAATCACTGGCCCCTTTTGACTGGCCCTACAAGGTGGAGACATCTTCTCAGGCCATGCTGAGCTCACTTCCTCTTTAACTTGATTAAACATGAACTTCTTGCCTTTTGACTGCCTCATCCTTGCAATCACATGCACACAGCAGCTTGTAACAGTTCTCAGCAGAGGAAGAAAAAAAAAATACGATGTTTGATTCTTCCTTCACAGGTACACAACCTGCATGCAACACAGTCCATCAAATAAACGTATACGCATTGCTGTTCGCCTGGCTGCCACACACAGCTAGCAGTAGTTCCTGATGCGACTCACCATGGAGCAAGGACCCGGATTCCACCGTCTACATGCCCGCATTCGAGCACCACTTGTGATATTGGGGTGTTTAGCTCAAGTGGTTAGATACATTTTTAGTCCACATCAGGCAGGCGTTTATAGTTAAGGGCCTGGTAGCCCACGTTTATTATAGGAAAAAACAAAATATTAGTCCATCCAGAAATCCCACGCAGGGGTCCAAGCTTAATTTAAATACACAAAATCCAAATGAAAATGCTAGCCCACCTGGCTACTCTTCAGCAGTAGTGCTGCTATAGGTACTTGCCCCTCCAACAAACTGCTTGGACACACACAGCTTCAAACCCTTCAACACACAGCTTTGGGCTCCTTGGACGCACACAGCTTCAAGCCCTTCAACACACAGCTTTGGGCTCCTTGGACGCACACAGCTTCAAGCCCTTCAACACACAGCTTTGGGCTCCTTGGACGCACACAGCTTCAAGCCCTTCAACACACAGCTTTGGGCTCCTTGGACGCACACAGCCTCAAGCCCTTCAACACACAGCTTTGAACTCCTTGGACATGCACAGCTTCAAGCAGCAGCAAGCTGCTCACACACCACCATCCTCCACACTCTACTCCCAACAGCCCTTCGTTATATGGGCTGTGTGCAGCTGGGCACACACCCTGCTCGTTATCATCAAGACCCAGACACAGGGTTGGAGATCCCTCTTTCCTCCAATTTTATAGGGACAGAGCCTCGCTCTGTCACAATATATATAGTCATTATATACTGTGTATTTAGAAAGGAGTTATATATAAAAAATATGGCCACACCTAGGGTATCATATTTAATATAATTAATGGTACTTGTTCTATGCATCTACAAATAATTAATTGTGATGTGCTTGTTTCTTGGAAATATATATTAAAAAAAAAAAAAAATATATATATATATATATATTTTTGATAGTGGAATGTAATAGTGTGATGCAACATTCTAAAGCTTTTCTGTAAAAGGGAGATACATATTTATGCTCTGAATGTTTCCCCTTAAATGAAAAAAGTAACGCTGTCCGATTTTAGATGATAATGGTTGTATAACACCTCACATTGCTCTTTTATCTGAGTGTTTTCGGCAATTTCATTCACAGCCATTATAGCAGCGTGTTAAGCCTCTTGATGCCAACAATATGCGGTACAAATTTGTGCTGTCTTTTGTACTTGGTAATATGTGCATGTGTCCAACTGATAATTTTCCAGCAGCAGCAATGCAAACATACATGAAAGAAACACCTAATTATTTAGAAAACTATATACAATTCAGTGAAGCCGCAGTCTGACTTAACTGGCTTTTTAAAAATAACATGAAATCATCTGGCCAAGGCTGAAATTGTGTGTTTTGTCATTATAAAGCCAAAGGTGAATTTCTGTTCTCCATAGATAAAAGGCTTCTACTTCCATAGGAGTGTGAATTGCCAAATCATAAGAGATTTTATTGATCTGTTTCTATAGCTTACAATTGGCACCCAGGACTTGCTGTTCTGGAGTTGGACTCATAACTGGGGATAGTAATGTAGGCTTTGTCTACCAAGGCTGCTTTTCTTCTAAGGTCCAACAATAGCCACAAAGATTAAAAGAAACTTGCACTAAGCAAATATGTGGGCTGCCATAAGCCATTAGTGATCTCTAATGCTAGTTCTGCGGCATCATGCAGGTCTGTCGAATTCTGTACGTTTCTGAGATGTGCGAATTTCAGTAAGTTCCTGAGGAACCGGATTCAATTTGCTCAGTGGGTGGCCCTGTTGACTGCACTGCATTTGAAAGAAGTCGATTGCTCGATCGACTTTTGTAGAAGGAGCTTGCTGGAAAAATTGTGGTTTGAACAGCAGCTGTATCCAATCAGATGCAGGCACCATTTAGGTAAACTGACAACTCTTGGGTCTGGCTGTCATAATACAATAGCCACGGAGGGGGGTTAATCATCCATACATGCTTCAAAGCTTGGATGGGAAAATCAGTTGTATTGTTTTGTTTTTGAACAAAAAAGCTATCAGTGTATGGTCAGCTTAAAGCCCCATGCACACTATCAGTTTTTTCTGCTGAGTTTTTCTTTTAGGTTTACAAAAACCATGTAATGCAAGGGCCTGGCTGATTGCATACAAATTGAAACTCCTAAGGTTTGACCTTATATTATATGGTTTTGGTAAATCTGAAGGAAAAACTGATAGTGTGTATGGGGCTTAAGAGTCTTCGGAGGGAAGACAATAATGGCTGCCTCCATAAACTATGCATATGGCCACACAACCATCACGTTTACATGGATTTGTTGCACATCCTATTACAAAACCTTGGCTATTGATACAGAGTTGGCTACCTCTTTGCAGCTATAAAAACTTCACCCTTCTAGGATGGGTTTTCACTAAATTATGGCGTGTGTCCAGGGGAATTTGTATCCATTCAGCCAAAAGAGCTCTTGTGGAGTTAGGTACTGATCTTGGATGAAAGGATCTGCCTCACAATCAACATTCCAATTCGTCCCAAAAGTATTGTGTTCAGTAGGGTTAAGATCAGGGCTATGTACAAGCTACTTGAGTTCCCCTCACACGAAACTTATCAAACTGTACCGTGTCTTTATGTAGCTTGCTTTGTACACAGGGGGACAATCATACTGGAACAGAAAGGGACTTCCCTAAACTGTTGTCCTGAGGTTGGAAGCTCACAATTGTCCGAAGTGCCTTTGTGTGCTGTAGTAGTACAGTACTCTTCACCGGCAACACCCGATCTCAATCATTTGGAGGAGTGTCCATATCTTTTCGAAAAGTGTATTTCTCCCCATAGAAGTTTAATTTAATGGAGAAGTATAGTGCCTAGTTTGAGTTATGAATACAATGACTGAAGTCTGACTAATCTTCTTTCTTTTTTCGGGCTTAGCGTGACAGACAGGCAACTAGCGTTGTTTTTTTCCAGAATTAGAGATTGGTTTTGCATTCCCCCATATGAGCTTCAGGAGAGGTTTCTTTAAAGTGGGCACTGCATGAAGATGCAAGGCCTGCTTACCTTGCAGTTCCCTCCCCTTGCCTAAAAAATGTTAAACTCTAAACAAAAAAGCAGAAAATACTTAAAGTACATCCCAGTTTCTGGATGCCTCGACTAGGCGAGGGTGATGTCACTGGACATTCTCTTGGGATCCTGGGAAAGGTGACAACCCCAAATCTGGTGAGCCAGTGCTCCTACACATCGTGGCGCACCTTATCATGAGATTTGGGATCCTCAGCTTTTCTAAGATCCTGAGGTGAAGCCCAGGGGTGTCACTAACACCTCCAGGAAGGGTTTAGGTTAAAGTGGTTCTAAAGGCAGAAGCCCCTCCCCAGCCCCTCTTATACTTACCTGAGCACCATCCAGCATTGTGCTTGAGAGCAGCAGCTCTCTCGGTTCCCTCTCTCCTCATTGGCTCACATGACAGTGGGAGCCATTGGCTTCTGCTGCTGTTAAATACAGCCTGTGAGCCAAAGAGGAGAGCGCGGGGGCAGTGTGTGTGGATTCACAGGAGCGTGACTCTGGAGTGAGTTTGCTCGAGTGCCCCTATAGCAAGAGGCTTGTTATTGGGGCATTCCGCAGAGAAAGAAGCCGGGACAGCTGGCGGGGGACCTAAAGAGAATAGGACCAGGGCTGCACCATGCAAAGCCATTGCATAGAGTGGGTAAGTATAACATGTTTCTTATTTTAGGTAAAAAATAATCCTTTAGAATCACCCTTAGATTCTTGTAGTTTTGGATGGCATATGACTGGTGTAAAGATATAGAATTCCTTTCAGAGGATCCCAAAACTCAAAAACAATATTCTAGATCCACACCCTGGTCTTTTTTTTTAAATAGCTAGGCTATGTGTGTGAAGGTTCTCATTTATCCAGGTCATGGTATATCTAAAATTAGTTAGTCACATTCAACAGGACTTGCTCTGTAAAGTTGAACAGGTTTCAAAGTGTATCCGAGCCACTTCTTTGGTTCCAGTGAGTGTCAGGGAAGGCAGATATTATTGTCCAAGTTCAAGATGACAACAATTCACACCTTCAACCCTTTAGATCAAAGGATTAACACCTACAGTATGAAGCCTTCATCAAGAGGGTTCCACAATTTTCAAACCTACCATTCTGTTCTAGACATGTGCATTAGTTTTCGTCCAAATGCATTTTCGTTCGAATTTCGGGGATTTTCGTGTTCGTTTTAACAAACGATAACATACGCGTAGAATCCAAATGATCCGAAATTAAAAAATGCTTAATTTTCGTATCGTGGGGACAACAGTTTGATATAGAGAGATAGAAGATTCAACATGACGGTGACAATATCGATCTGTGTCTATCGAACCTGCGGTTAAATGTGCCTAACTTAACTCTATTAGTCCAAGATTATTCGACATAGAGAGAAAAGATTTGACATTATATTTGACGTTATAGACTTGAAGATTCGACGAAGCAGCTAAAAACATAGGATCGCCACGCGCGGACATTTACGGTCAAATGCTCCGCCCGTAGGCTATAGAAGAATTCTAATGTTGTTCGACTAGTAATAATAATTAATAATTACAATTATTACTAGTCAAACAACATTAGAATTCTACTATAGCTTGTGGGTGGAGCATTCGACAGGAAATGTACGATCGCGGAGTCGTACAGTTTAGCTGCTTCGTCAAATCTTCTTAGAACATCCGACAGATGCCGTAAGCCTTCAATTGACAGATTCGACCTTAATTGATTTGAATTTTCAAACAAATGCATTTTTTACCAAAATGAAATAAATTCAATTTTCGGACGCAATCGAAATTCCGAAACAAAATATTTCAGTTTGCAAATGTCTATTCTGTTCTTGGACAATAACATCTGCCTTTCCAAGGTAATTGGGGTAAGGTATCTGTTCTACCTGTGTGGATATACGGTAAATGTTGGGGTATCTACCTGACGCTCATGAGATCTAAAGAAGGGGCTTGGAAGCGCCCTGTTGAATGTGACTAACTACAACTAGATATAGGTTGATCCTGGCTTGATAAGCTGGAAATTTCACTGTTAGGAATGGGTGATACTATGGTTTTTACTACTGCTGTTTTGACTTAAAATAAAAGAGTTTTTAAAAAAACAAAACAAAAAACAAACAAAAAAAACATGGTTTTTACAAAGGTGTTACATAAGATTTTTTTTAATTTTTATGTTTTTTTTTCACTTTATATTTTTCATTTAGTAGGTGGGTAGGTGCCTGATAAGCAGACCCCCGTACTGTGTATATTTTATTATAGACAGTATCGTCAAAACCTGGATTGTAATTTTCTTTTTAACATTAATAAACTTACACAAAAATATTTTTTCACGGTGTAACTCGCCAACAATCTCTCTTTTTATTCATATAAAATAAGATTAACAATTTAAATATTTACATACATTTTTGGACAGTAGAACCTCTCACAGTGTACAAATGGCTTTCTATGTACTGTTGGTATGTTATATTAAGTGATTCGGACCTCCATGACACAAGCAACTCCATGACACCTGCATTGACAATGCTCAAATGTCACAACATATGCAGAGGTGGTTTCAGTGTACAAGATGCAATATAACTGCAAAAGAGAAAATTCATATTGACACAATATATAATTGATACAATATAATATATTTTAAATCACTGCCTTCTTCTTCTATGCATTCCAATGCAAGCCGCAGCACCCCGTGATTTTTTATTTTTTTTTGCCATGCAGGCATTAGGCTCTATTCACACCAGTGCATTTTTTTCATCATGGTTTTTGCTTTTTTCTAGAAATGCAGGACATTATTTTTAACATGGGCTTCTATGGAACACGTTCACATCAATGCATTTTTGTGCCTCTGTGTTTTTTTGGAAAGGTTTAGGGACTTTCTTTAATTCTATAAAGGTGCTTTTTTTTTTTTTTGCTTTTTTGGTTCAATAAACTTCAATGGAGAAGCTGCAGAATAGCATGTAGTACGTTTTTAATCTCTATTTACATTTATTTTTAATCTTCTCAACAACAAATTTGCCAAAAAAGCATAAAAACCCAAAACGTAAATCGCAGAAAAAAATGCACTAAAATCAATGTAAAAAAAAAAGCACTGCAGAAAAGCTCAGAAGCAAATAGGTGGGAATGGAGCCTAAAAAGTAGTTAGGATAGAAATGAGAGGGGTTATAACCTCTGTCCTGTTTTTTTTATTGTTCATTGCTGTCTGTGCCTCTGTAATGCCCCGTACACACGAGCGGACTTTTCGACATCCAAAGTCTGACGGACTGAGTCCGTCAGACTATTCGATCGTGTGTGGGCTGCAACGGACTTTAGCTTCGCTAAAGTCTGACGGACTTTAGAAATGAAGCATGCTTTAAATTTTCCCGACGGAACTCCGCCGGACCCGGTCCCCTTCGAAAAATTCGCTCGTGTGTGTGCTACTCCGACGGACTAAAACCGACGCTAGGGCAGCTATTGGCTACTGTCTATGAACTTCCTACGTCGAATCCAGTCGTACGTCATCACGTTCGACTCCGTCGGAGTTTGGTGTGATGGTGTGTGGTCAAGTCCGTTCGGTCGAAAAGTCCGCCAGAACTCCGTCGGAACTCCGGCGGAACTCCTTTGGAGGTCTGTCAGACTTAATCCCTCTCGTGTGTACGGGGCATTAGAGACTTTCACCCACTCTGTTTGTCCTGTTTTCCGTTATCAGCGACAGTGAAAGTGAAAGAAAATCCCACATTTTGGGTTGTCCCCAGAACAGTAATACAGAGGAAATCTTACATTGGGGGCACTAGTTCTGGTGAGCCTGGTGGTAGCCAGGAATCTTTAGGGATCTCCTCACTTCTCCTTTTGACTATGGGGCAGGAAGTAAAAGGAAATCTCTCCAGTGGAACACAGATGGCAAAAAATCTGACATAGATTGTAACCCTCCCTTACATTATCCTAAAAAAAAAGTTTTGCCTTTAGTTCAAATGTCCAACATGAAGAATGGAAGGTATTGCATATTAATTTTTTCCCCCAATCTATTAGCAGTCTGTTAATGAGGCCCCAATTATCAGTAATGGGGATCTAATGTGTAATTTTGTTGAGAAAATATATTAACTAGTAGGAGTACCTTTAATAAAAGACTTTGCCTAATATTTGCCCAAGATTCTCCCAAAATCCGACGATGAGCATTCACTCTATGCCAAATTAGTGGAAATTCACACAATAGTTACCCAAAAATCACCCAGTTAAAATGACATTCCATCAACCTATATTTATCCAAATTCGATGGACTTGAGCTGCCTTATCCTTTTAATACCTACTGAAAATGCAATGTTTGTCTATAGTGAGCTCTGAATCTGCATTGTCTAAGAGCCCTGCTTCTAGCCCTGAAATGCATCAGTGGTGGTATGGACCTGCACAGAGACATGATGATCAGAGGAGATATGTTGATAGTGCTCCTTTCATAGTAGTTATATAGTAGGTGAGGCCAAAAAAAGACACAAGTCCAACCTGTGTGTGTGATTATATGTCAGTATTACATTGTATATTCCTGTATGTTGCGGTCGTTCAGGTGCTTATCTAATAGTTTTTTGAAACTATGGATGCTCCCCGCTGAGACCACCACCTGTGGAAGGGAATTCCACATCCTTGCCGCTCTTACAGTAAAGAACTCTCTGCAGTTCAAGGTTAAACCTCTTTTCTTCTAATTTTAGTGAGTGGCCACGAGTCTTGTTAAACTCCCTTCCCCAAAATTTTTTTATCCCTATTGTGGGGTCACCAGTGCGGTCTCTTCTCCAGAGAGAATAAGTTCAGTGCTCGCAACCTTTCCTCATAACTAATATCCTCCAGACCCTTTAATAGCTTTGTGTGCCCTTCTTTGTACTCGCTCCATTTCCAGTACATCCTTCCTGAGGACTGGTACCCAGAACTGGACAGCATATTCCAGGTGCGGCCGGACCAGAGTCTTGTAGCTGCTTAAGCGGGAGAATTATCGCTTTATCTCTGGAGTTAATCCGCTATTTATTGCATGCCAATATTCTATTTGCTTTGTTAGCAGCAGCTTGGCATTGCATGCCATTGCTGAGCTTATCATCTACAAGGCCCCCCAGACCCTTTTCCATCCTAGATTCCCCCAGAGGTTCTCCACCCAGTGAGTAGATTGAATTCATATTTTTGTCACCCAAATGCATAAGCCTCATTTGCCGTGTAGTTGCCCACCGTATTAATTTGTTCAGATCTTCTTGAAAGGTTTTCACATCCTGCGGAGAAGTTATTGCCCTGCTTAGCTTAGTGAGGTCCACAAATACAGAGATTGAGCTGTATACCCCATCCTCCAAGTTGTTTATGAACAAATTAAACAAGGTTGGTTCCAGCACAGAAGTCCAAGAAAACGGTTGGCCACGGTCCAATCAGTATTAAAGATGGCCCTGAGTACAGTCTTCATTGGACACCAGTGTTTTAGGCAAAAGAACCCCCCCCTTTTTTTTTTTTTGGGCAAACCCCGCTTAAATTATTACACTTTCCTAAAAGGGTATGTGGTCTGGTATCAGCAAATCAGGTGAGCTACATGCTGACCACCCCCACCACCCCTCTGCGGCATATCAGCCGTGGGGGGTATGGCCATTTTTTTAACTACTTAAAGTGATACTAAATAAACACTGTTTAATTTACTTTGCCCCTTCTATTTCTGTATATGGATGATGGCACTGTAATTATTTTAAGAAATAAAAAAAAAGTAGATCTTTCCCAACCTGCCTGCAAGGAAACATAAGCAGAAGGAGCTTCTAGTCTTCTGCTGGTCACATGTGCAAAATCTTAAAAAAAAAAAACTGCTTTTGAAATACAGAGTAAAATTAACTTCAGCCCTGGAAGACTTTACCCCCTTCCTGACCAGAACACTTTTTGCGATTCGGCACTGCGCTGCTTTAACTGACAATTGCACGGTCGTGTGACGTGGCTCCCAAACAAAATTGACATCCTTTTTTACCCACAAATAGAGCTTTCTTTTGGTGGTATTTGATAACCTCTGCAGTTTTTATTTTTTGCGCTATAAACAAAAAAAGAGCGACAATTTTGAAAATAAAATGCATTATTTTTTACATTTTGCTAAATAAATATTCCCCAAAATATATAAGAAAACATATTTTTCCTCAGTTTATGCTGATACGTCTTCTTTCACATATTTTTGGTAAAAATAAAATCGCAATAAGCGTTTATTGATTGGTTTGCGCAAAAGTTATAGCGCTTACAAAATAGGGGATATTTTTATGGCATTTTCATTAATAATTCATTTTTTTTACTAGTAATGTTGGCGATCTGAGATTTTTATCATGACTGCCACATTATGGTGGACACATCAGACATTTTTGACACATTTTTGGGACCATTGTCATTTATACAGCAATCAGTGCTATACAAATGCACTGATTCCTGTGTAAATGACACTGGCAGTGGAGGGGTTAACCACTATGGGGCAGGGTAAAGGTTAAGTGTGTCCTGGGGAGTGTTTCTAACTGTGGTGGGGTGTGGCTACGTGTGACATGTCACTGATCTCTTCTCCCAATCACAGGGAGCAGAGATCAGTGACACTGTCACTAGACAGAATGGGGAAATGCTTGTTTACATTAGCTTCTCCCAGTTATTCCTCCCCGTGAGACAATCGCGGGTATCCCCGCGGCAATCGAGTCCGCGGGACCTGCGACCCGACTCGCGGAGGTCCTGGCTGGTGTGCACAAGATGGCATGGCTGCAAATTTAAAGGGACATACCTGTAGGTCCATTTGCCTGTCCGTGCCATTCTGCCGACGTACATCGGCGTGCGGCGGTCGGGAACCGGTTAAATAAATAAAAGAAATTAACTGTTTTAAATTGTCATACAAATATGTATTTGAAATCAAATGTTTATTATTTTGTGGAAATAACATGGTGTGGGCGGATTTCTGCCAGTTACAGGCTGTGTCACGCCCCTCCAACCTGTATCTTACAATAACATTAATCTACAAGTAATATCCCACCCCCATTGTGTTTAGTTGATTAGTGGGCATGGACGAGGTTGGATGGACTGGGCTGTCATTTATCACTGTGTATATGCCCACATGTGTGACTCTATAGTCACATGGGCTGCTCAAATGTGATAGGGAGGAAACGTCTAGCATTGAAACTCACTGAAAACTGATCATGTGCATAGTTGCCACCACAGCTGAAAAATCTCTAGCTTAATTGGGGACATGAACAGAAGGGGGAGATAGAGAGCAGCAGAATCAACCAGGTTTTTTACAGAATACAGAAAATGAATTTTCTCATAGTGCCTGAGTGAGTGAACAGCATTTAATACACCATGCTAGTTGCTGTTGCAATCACATTCACCAGTACTGGAGCAGGGGGCGTGGTCAGCTTTTTAGCCTGGAAAGTGAACCCAACCCTCTCAGGTGCATGAAGATATGAGAAAGCGGCGTGGAAGTCCAAAGACATACAGGTAGGTTAATTGGCTTCTGTCCAAAATTGGCCCTGGTATATGAATGGGGACCTTGGATTGCCCCCTCAGTCACTCACTTAATCCAATAGATGGAACACTATTCCCTATTATTATAACACCTGAAGCTGACAAGCTGGCATGTTGGACTTGCAATGGACTTGCATTGTGAAAATGAGGATGATTCTGGATAAGAGATGAGAGTTGCAGAGAGCCTCTTCACTATGCAACTCATCTCCACCCAGAATCCTGAAGAGGGATGGATGATGTTGGGCGGAGGTGGGGACAAATTGTGAAGAGGGATGGATGATGGGTGGAGGTGGGGATATATTGTGGAGAGGGAGGGATGATGATGGGTGGAGGTGGGGATATATTGTGGAGAGGGAGGGATGATGATGGGTGGAGGTGGGGATATATTGTGGAGAGGGAGGGATGATGATGGGTGGAGGTGGGGATATATTGTGGAGAGGGAGGGATGACGATGGGTGGAGGTGGGGATATATTGTGGAGAGGGAGGGATGATGATGGGTGGAGGTGGGGATATATTGTGGAGAGGGAGGGATGATGATGGGTGGAGGTGGGGATATATTGTGGAGAGGGAGGGATGATGATGGGTGGAGGTGGGGACATATTGTGAAGAGGGATGGATGATGTTGGGCGGAGGTGAGGACATATTGTGAAGAGGGATGGATGATGATGGGTGGAGGTGGGGATATATTGTGGAGAGGGAGGGATGATGATGGGTGGAGGTGGGGATATATTGTGGAGAGGGAGGGATGATGATGGGTGGAGGTGGGGATATATTGTGGAGAGGGAGGGATGATGATGGGTGGAGGTGGGGATATATTGTGGAGAGGGAGGGATGACGATGGGTGGAGGTGGGGATATATTGTGGAGAGGGAGGGATGATGATGGGTGGAGGTGGGGATATATTGTGGAGAGGGAGGGATGACGATGGGTGGAGGTGGGGATATATTGTGGAGAGGGAGGGATGATGATGGGTGGAGGTGGGGATATATTGTGGAGAGGGAGGGATGATGATGGGTGGAGGTGGGGACATATTGTGAAGAGGGATGGATGATGTTGGGCGGAGGTGAGGACATATTGTGAAGAGGGATGGATGATGATGGGTGGAGGTGGGGATATATTGTGGAGAGGGAGGGATGATGATGGGTGGAGGTGGGGATATATTGTGGAGAGGGAGGGATGATGATGGGTGGAGGTGGGGATATATTGTGGAGAGGGAGGGATGATGATGGGTGGAGGTGGGGATATATTGTGGAGAGGGAGGGATGACGATGGGTGGAGGTGGGGATATATTGTGGAGAGGGAGGGATGATGATGGGTGGAGGTGGGGATATATTGTGGAGAGGGAGGGATGATGATGGGTGGAGGTGGGGATATATTGTGGAGAGGGAGGGATGATGATGGGTGGAGGTGGGGACATATTGTGAAGAGGGATGGATGATGTTGGGCGGAGGTGAGGACATATTGTGAAGAGGGATGGATGATGATGGGTGGAGGTGGGGATATATTGTGGAGAGGGAGGGATGATGATGGACGGAGGTGGCGATACATTGTGGAGAGTGTTAAAGTAAAAGTGGGTGCACCGACTCAAGACTCAGTTGGATGGCCAGTGGGCGGGCCCTGGGAAATGTTGGTGGTCAGGCCCGGGGGGGGGGGGGGGGGGGCCAGGCCGGAAGCTGTTTAAGGGGCCCCACAATTTCTGATGGCTGCCCTGATCATAATTATACTTTGCATCTAGCTGCCACATTTCAAACGTGAAGGCAAGTCAAAGAATAAATCAAGCTTTGTGGAATATTATTTACATCTTATCTTGTTTCATTGTGCCTGTACAGACATTTGAAGGACAGTACATAATGGAAATGTTTCCTTGTCATAACAGTCAGAGTAGAGCTGTCTACATTTTGTGCATTTATCTGTAGAATGATCACATAGATTTACCATTCTATACATGTAGAACCTCGATGCACAACCTGTGGTCTTTCGCTATTTGTTGTGTAGTCCTAGTCCCCTGCCGAAATGTCTACTCAGACCTGATCAGCATGTGACCTGCAACAATAGGAGCAAAACTGAACTGGACTGTTCCTGGGTATGTGCGGTTCTCTGTGTTTTGATCCATAACATAAGGAGCATCTTGCAACGCTAAATAGGAAATCAGGGAAAGTCCTTTCTGTAACACTCTGTGTATTACAAGAACTGATGCATGAAGACCACAGTACCTGAACCACCAAAAGTGTTGCACTGTAGCATGGTACCTACACAGCCAGAACCAGAACTGCAAGTGAAGGTGAAGATTATTCAATCATCTGGTTTCCTGCTAGTTTTGTTGTTGGGTTCAGTTCTTTTACATTCTCTTTCTTTTGTGCTATCAATTCCCTTTTCTCTTTTTTTTTCTTAGATTTTTGTATGGGGAATACCAAATGTGTGGACAGTTATATTTCTGGGGGCTGCAGGGAGAAGAAATGTGAGAGCATTGACTTCTAAATGGGCTGTAATGACAGTGATTTCTATCAATCTCTTGTATAATGTCCATAGTCTCGGACTCTGTCCTTCAGATAGTCCCCAGCCTACAATCATTCCTGTATCTTTTACCATCTCTGGTAGTAAGTTTTGAAGTCTTTGAGTTTTTTTTTTATAGTATTACATACACAAAGTGCAACGTGTGGCCCTTTGGCGACATCACAAACTGAACTTGATAATCCATAAATCCCAATCAGTTGACCATCAATGAGCTTGAGCGTTGACACTGTAGCAAATGAAAACAACAACTAAATTAGCAGCCAGTATAAAAATGAAGCAACACATTCGTTATTTTTTGGTCCTTTAGGACGCGGATGCTTGACATTTTATATATAAGTAATAGGTGTTGGTGTGCTAGCTTTGCAGAACTTTGTTGACTGTACTGTGCCAGGGTACAGTTAAGCTCCTTTGGGCCTGCAACCTGTAATACCTCTGCATTATGGATAATCACAACTATTCATAGTAAGTCAGGGGAGAGTACCATGTTAGCATGACAAAGATGTCGGAATGATGGTTTTATCTGTGCCATGAAAGGAGAAAGTGACAATTATCCTTAGATCAAAGTGAAAGCTGGCTTGCCACCTCATTACCGCAGCTCAGGTAGCATTTTTCACCTCTACTAATCATTCTCAGAACCCAATAAAAATGTAGCTTCCAGATTCCAAGAAGATAAATTTCATATCTAGCAGCTTGGCAACCCCACAAATTAAAAGTGCTCCACCTGAGGTCCAGATATAGAAGAAGCATATGCTGTTTTTAAGATATGATATCTCATCATGATCTTTCAGCAGCTGCTTTACATTCATGGAACTGAAACAGAGAGAGAGATAAAATTGTCTATGTTGTGAGAGTACATCATACTTAAGGAGGTCTCCTGAGTTGGAACAGAGCATATTCTAACAGATGGGCTGACCTCACTAGTGGCATTCCGCTCGTTCCTTCTTAGCTGTTGTCCTGGGCACACAGCCTTGATCAAATGTCTTTTGAATGTGTCACTCAACACAATGTAAATGAAAGGGTTTATGCAGCTGTTGGCATACCCAAGGCTGATGGCCACATTGTAGGCATAGAGGAACACCACAGTTGGATGCTCAACTTTGAGGTGTACCAGCTGAAGAATGTAATAAGGTGCCCAGCAAATGAAGAAGGCCAAACAGATGGTTACAGATGTTCTGGTTATCTTCTTGGACCTCACACGGAAATTCCTTTGTGGCAGAGGGACTACCATGCAGGAGATGTGCTTCTGGATCTTGATATAGACCACACAGATAATGAGCAGTGGGATGACGAACGCCAAAAAGAACTGGTAGAGGGTGTACCAATATATGTCTATAGATAAGTTGGGCAAGATTATGCCACATCCAGCATTGCCATCGGGAAGCTCGATGAGTTGAGTATACATGAAGACTGGGATGATAGTAATTAGGGAACACAGACATAACAGCAAGATAACCATGGCCGCTGCGCAAGTGGTCCTCACATAGGAAGAGCGAATAGGGTGCACTGTGGCCAGATAGCGGTCAACGGACATGGCAGTGAGGATGTAGGTGCTTGCAAACTGGCTGTTGGCATCAAGAGCAGTGATGATGGTGCACATGGTGCCACCAAAATGCCAGACTCCATTTCCTAACAACTGGTGGATTAAGAAGGGCATGCCAAGGAGGAAGAGGAGATCAGTTACCGACAGGCTAACTATGAAGATATCTGCAATGTTGTGATTCCCTTTTGGCTTTTTGTGGAGGGTGTAGATTACGATGCAGTTACCAATGATGCCCACTAAACATATGATGCCAAAGATGACGGGAAGGACAATGCTGCTGTGCTCTTGTCTTCTACTGAACACTGGAGAGAGAAATAGGAATAATAATTTAATGAGAACATATCTCTAATGAAATAACCACACTTCAGAAGAAAAAAACAACCAAATTCATTTACTATAGTAGTAGATCAAAATAGATACCTTAAGGCAGGGGTGCCCAACATTTTAAAGAGCGAGGGCCACTTAAGCGACTTGGTAACCGGTCGCGGGCCACAATGAGCAGAGCAGTCGGATGACAGGTCCATGCAGAGTGGACACGGACACAGCCCACTCTACTCTATGGGTCCTCCGATCCGCCCTCATGGAAGGGGATTGATCCCCTTCTGTTTTTTTTTTTTTTTTTTTTTTTTAGCAAATCAGATTGGAGGTAGGCAGGTGTAGGTGTAAAAGGACACAAATCTGCATTTACATCTGCCGTTTCATAGAGGTGAATGGAGGGTTAGATTGAGTTCGACCGATTGTGTGAAAGGGGCCTTTCACACTAATGCAGCGCAGTGCACCTGTGTCTTTCCTATGGGTTAGCTACACTTTCCCATATACTGCTATTATATCCTGCAGGTGTGGTGCACTTTCTGAAAGCTCACCAAACCCGCAGGTAATACAGAAGTCTATGCCTCAGTGCACCTGCGGATCAGTTTGAAAGCAGCCCAATAACCACTGTGCAGATATGCCCAAATATACACTGCAATTTTAGTAATAAACTGACTTTTAATAACAGTCTTCCATTTAGGTATTGCCTGCTGTTGCTGTCCCTGGCAGAGTGCATTTGGTATCACTCCACCTGTGGCAAGAGACGGCGCTATACAGGAAGCATCAGCTTATACAGCTCTGGTCCACAGTTGCTTGCTTTGCCAGCTTCATTAACAAAACAGATGCTCTGGGATGGTGAGTCTGCAACCCATGATCTGGGCTTGCCAATCTGCCATCCCACAGAAGGAGGTCGCGGGCCACATCAGATGGCTACGCGGGCCACATGTGGCCCCCAGGCCACTGGTTGGGCACCCCTACCTTAAGGAGACCTGTTGTTGGTGAAAAAAATTTGGAAAGGAAAGCATCTTGTGAAATACGCAGCTTAAAGGGTTGTAAAGGTTTGTGTTTTTTCACCTAATGCATCCTATGCATTAAGGTGATAAAAAACCTGGCAATGACAGGCCCCTAGCCCCCCGTTTTACTTACCTAAGCCCGTTTACCTGCTCGGCATGTCCACGGCGTCCTCTTTTCCACTGAGTCTCTGCGTTGATTGGATATATTGATAGCAGCACAGCCATTGGCTCCCGCTGCTGTCAATCAAATCCAATGACGTGGCCGCCAGGGGGGGGGGGGGCTGGGACTGATACATACACTCTGTGTCTATAGATGCAGAGTGTAGTGTATGAGACGGGAGCACACCCGCAAGGTAGTCCCCTCGGGTTAGCTATTGTGGGGAGGAGCAGAGAGACCCCAGAACAGGCGGATCGGGGCCACTCTGTGCAAAACGAGCTGCACAGTGGAGGTAAGTATAACATGTTTGTTATTTTTAAAAAACTAAAAATTTACCTTTATAACCCCTTTAATACTTACCTGTCCATAAATTGAGTTTAGACCTCTTTTCCTCCAACCGAAAAGGGGAAGCTCCACTTATCTGTCTCATCCTCCCCTCCTGTGCCACATTTGGCACGTTTCGGGAGGGAGGACGGAGCGGGTACCTGCTTTTGACAGGTACCAGCTCCCACTTCCGGGTGATCTCACCGTGGACAGATCATGATTTTGGGCACAGATTGGAACAGGGGTAAACTGTATGCAGATGAAACACCTGTTTACCTGTTTTCACGAGTATTATTAATCACTATATGGACATTTATTATTTGTTTTTTTTTTGTTTTTTTATATTAATACATTTTGTTTGGTAGTTTATGTTTAGAACTGATTATGGTCAAAAAGTATATACCGTAGGTGCATAAGAAGGACGTTTGGCAGAATTTGTTACTGTTCCTTATTCATGATATTTTTTGTTGTTTTTTTGTTGGTTTTAACAGAGGACAAAATAATTAGAACGAGTGCACCATTTATTTACTATTATCATTTATAATTTAGTGTGAGGTCACTAATCAATGGTCGCAGCTGTTCACAGTTAAGGAGAGTGGGAATTTCTTATTTATGCACATAGCAGCGCTCAAGTACTTCAAACACATTTCCTAGTTTATAGCTTTTTAAATAACGTGCTTGCACTTCGCAGTGATGGTTCTAAGGAAGCTAATGAGGGCAGCTTTAGAGGATGTGGCGTATTTAACCGAGACCTTACTTTATTAGTTTTCATTAAAGGTCATACATCTACAGAGGAATTTAAGTGGTTTGGTCAACAAAACTATTTACTTTTATTCTGTACACAGGAAAACTGCAAAATAAAATTAGACATACAGCAGCAGTACAGCAAAGGTAAACCTGAATTTAATCAGTTGTTCCAATAGCAAATAGATCAGTGTACACCATTTGGGACCAGTCCCAATAAAAAAAACATTTTTAATGGCTCAGTATTAAACTGAAAATTTCTCCTGGGAAAGGTTTATTTTCAGTATCCTTGTGGTGTGCTCCTCTAGGGCAAATAAGCAAGTATTACCCCTTCCTTACATTTTTAAGGCCATTTTAAGTTTTCAGTGCTGTGAAAGTTTGATTGACAAATACCTTGTCATGCAACACTTATATGTGAGGGTGAGTTGCTGTCACGCTGTTCTAATTTAGAGTATTATTCGGAAGGGGGTACTCTAAATTAGAACAGCGCGACACCAACTCACCCTCACGTTACAATTAAGTGGATACGGTTTGATCCATTTCCGTGAACGCAGCAGTTCCTCGATTCATCATATAATAGTGGCAGCACAGGAATAACTACCTTATCATGCAACACTTATAGTTTCATAGTTAGTAAGGTTGAATAAAAACACCAGTCCATCCAGTTCAACCTGAGTGAGTGTCTACAATTGTCCCTGTACTTTGCACACTCACATCGGTCCCTACCCTCAAGGAGCCCACAATCCAAGGTCCCCATTCATATACTAGGGCCAATTTTGGACAGAAGCCAATTAACCTACCTGCATGTCTTTGGAGTGTGGGAGGAAACCGGAGTACCCGGAGGAAACCCACGCAGGCACAGGGAGAACATGCAAACTCCAGGCAGGTAGTGTTGTGGCTGTACCAAATATCATAATATAATAATATAATATAAAATATATTTTTTGGAAACAGAGTTTTCTCGTGGTGTTATTTAATTAAGCACTGGGCTTTTTTTATTGTGCATTATATACAAGAAAAAAGAACAAACATTTGTATATGAGTGCCAGCTTAGCTTGCACCCCCCTTTGCATTGAAGAATGCCAGGGCATGGTTATACCTTATGCATGGGTACAAGTCTCTCAACCCACTCGCTAAGTACTTTGTAACCTTTGTAATGTGCTGTCAATATCCTGTATGAAAGACTGTTTTGCCACTGTTCTTCAATAAAGTTGTCAACCTTTCTAAAGGAACCTGGTGTAGATTCTTGTTCTGTACCAATATGGGACTACTTCTAAGTAGGAACTTGTGCTCAGACATAAGTGGAGACTATAGCTGACAAGCATAGCTGGGTGGATGGCCCAGATTCCAGTTTGGCCAGGTAGGTCCTGGCCCAGGGTGTCCCAGAAGGGGTGATGTGTTGGTGTTCCACCCTGCCAGGTACAGGAGCTCTGAGCTGCCCATGAAAATTAACCACAGTGTTCCACATGAATTACCCAAGCTGACCAAGAACGGGTTAATGTTATGCTACACCTGGTCCTATGATAGTAAAATTTTACTTGCCATATGGATTTGTATTTCTGTCCCTCTATTCCTGAGATTTACAAAGCCCTGTTAGTTTGGTGACCTCACTTATCATCTGCAGTTAAGTACTACTGCTGGTCACTTACCCAACCCCAGCACGTGATAGGGCAGTTAAAAAAGAAACACACACAGATTCGACTCCAACTCTCACTCCCTTTTAACACATACTGTATGTTTGCAAGATCCTCTTTCTTAAGGTATAATATCTTAAATCTGTAGCGTTTTTTATGAAAGCAACCTGGTGTGCCCTATGCCTTATGTTTCCCAATGAGAAAAAGATCTGGGTGGTTCCCTGGAGCTGCAAGAGTGGGCCCCGATTTGGGACTCAATTGTGTAAGGATTGTTGAACTCGCCATTTAACAGGGCCAATTATAAAACATTGTTTAGGTAGTACATGGTACCATATAGACTGGCCAAATTTGTCCAGGGCACCTTAGGCAATTTGTTTTTGGGGTTGTGAAGCAGCTGGAAACTTTTTACATATCTGATGGGAATGTCCTAGAAAAAACATTCCTGGACCAGGGTCTATCAACTAATTTATACCGGTCTAGGCTCTAGTATTCCAAAGAATCCTTATAAAGCTCTACTGAATCTTTAAGCCCTTGTACACACGGTCAGAGATTCTGACGGAATGTGTCCTAACGGACCGTTTTGTTGGATATTCCGACTGTGTGTGGTCTCCATCGGACTGTTTCCGTCTGAATATCCGACGGACCAACTTTTCCAACTTGCCGGTAAAAATGTCCGACAAAATGCTCCGATCGGACATACTCCAATCATGTGTAGCCTACTCCGACGGACAAAGTGCCACGCATGCTCAGATCAAATTCCTAGACCAAAGCTATTGGCTACTAGCCTGAACGTAGTCCCGTCGTAACGAAATAACGTCATCACGTTATGTACAATCGGATTTTCCGACAACTTTGTCCGACCGTGTGTATGCAACAGTTTCGGACAAAATCCGTTGGACAAAATCCAACGGATTTGGTTGTCAGAATGTCCGACCGTGTGTACAAGGGCTAAGCCTCTAAATGCAATTTAAGCTTTTGAATTTTATCTTTTACTGCTGCCAAACAGATCTTAGCTTGAGCTTGGTGGTCTGGAACCCAAACCATTACACAAGTGAAACAAAAGATGTCATGGTATCTGTCAGCCATCCTAATGCTAAAATCAAACATTCTTCTGGAATCTGTGGATCTCTCATTATTCTAGAGGATATTTCAGAAATTCCCTATGGATGATTCAACCCTCCTTGGACCAAGGGTTAACGTGTCACCTTGCGTGTAGGTGTCTACACAGACCCAACTCCAACCCTTTATCCTAATCCCATTCCTTCCTTGCCTCCTATTCCCCAACTCTCCTCTGTCTGCAAACTTTCTTTCCTCAGCTCTTCTCTATCCCCGCGTGCTTCCTCCTCTCCCTTTAAAAAGGCTTGAGTGGCACTTTGGTGATAGGGGCTAAACCAGCTATAGTACCAAAAGTTTTTAAAGGATTGCTGTATCCTAAGTGAAAACTACATTGAACCCCACCTTCCTGATAGCAATATCTACCACTTATGTTGTGACAGGGGCCTTACATTTTCAAACCATGGAGACACCTCAATGCACTTGCACCCTGATTTCTATTTTGTACCCCATGCCAGGATATCCAGAGCAACAAAGGAAGTGCAACAACCCCAAAATCCCATAAGGATAGAGAGGATGAGATCAAGACATTTGTGCCCGGACTCACGTAGTAGTGGATGTCCGGAGTCCGGCACCAGGGCGTCTTGGCATTTAAAATAGATATCTTTATTTAATCAATGAAACCATAAAAAAAGAATCAATTCCTATAAAATGACATGTGTCAGCCTCCTACATAGGCCTTAGTCATAAATTATTATTGACTAAAGACTAAGGCCTATGTAGACGGCTGAAACGTGCACATTTTTAGAAATAGATTACTTTTTATGGTTTGATGGATTAAATAAAAAAATACATTTTTAATGCCAAGACGCCACATTTTTAATGCCAAGACTTTAATGCGAGATGTACTCCCATATGCTTGATATTTAACTTTTTGTACTGGTTATCTAAAACCTTTTTTTTTCTGAAACAGAAGAAGAAACAGCAGATTAATGAGAACATCCAACTTTTAAATCTCCTCTCTTCTCTTACCAGCATGGTTCTTACCAGCATGTGCATTCAGCATACCTCATTAACCCCTAATGCTGCCCCTACCAATACAGAAAATTAGGTACTTACACTAGTTAATTATAACTAAAAAAAAATACACTTAATTTTTTAATTAATAATAGATAACTGCATTAATTGGTGTTTATTTCAGTTTTAAATGCTGCAAAGCGTGATAATGTTTACTGCATCGGTGCTCATAATAGAGGTTAATTTTCTCCAAAGTGCCCCAGGGCAAGTACTGCAAAGACTGTACAAGCTCAGTTGAGTCATCAACAGGTTCACTTTTATCTCTGGCGGTAGGCAGCGTTCCCCAGAAACACCGGAGGCTCAATTCAATAATGTTGAAATGATTGAACAATTTATTTGCATTTGAAGTTAGAAGCCCCATTCGTCTTCATCCCGGCCCTGAATTATTCTTGTGTCTGGGATATTGATCCTGATCTGGGAGGACAATCAATAAACAGGTTGTTTGTGCGCCATTTCTGGTAGCGGAGCGTGACTTTTATTGTATTGCAGATATCTACGAACAGAAAGATCTTCACGAGGATCCCTCTGTATGCTCTAAATTACAGTTAATCCGCCTATTGGAATGTGATGTGAAATTTAGGGGTTGTCACTCGTTCATTGTCATGCATTGTCACGTGTTAAAGTGGACCAGTTATTTAATGTATTTGTTCATGTTAAGTGCAGCATGCTATGTATTGTGTCAGTGTAACACTTTCAGGTATTTATTACCTCTCAGAGCAGTGGCGGCGGGTGGAATTTTTTTGGGGGGGGAGGGGCGGAAAACAGTATGCCATGCACCCCTCTGGTCGGTAGCACTTACCCCATCACTGGTGGCTTTCCCTGTTCGACGCCGGCAGCCTCCTATTCTCGTGCCCTCCGCAGGTCATCACAGCGGCTAATCAAGAGTCTTTATAGCCAATTGGAAAAAGGGTCTCACACCCGATTCTGATTGGCCAGATTGAGGATCAGCGTTTCAACAGCAAATATTCATTTGCTGTTGTAACACACCTGGGTGCTCTCTAATTGCATCCTCTGCGACCCGAGCCCACCCTATTTTGAAGCCTATTAGAGCCTCTGCCTCTTGGAGGCAACTTCAAGGCAACTCGGAGGCAACTTCAAGGCAACTCGGAGGCAACTTCAAGGCAACTGCTTAGCATGACTCTATCTGTGGCTGCTGCGGCCACCCCCTATTCATGCATCCGGCCCCTTTCAGGGCACCAGGCGCATTAATTATAGCGGCTGTTTTTTTTTTTAAGCACCTGATTACAGCCAAAGGGGACTCGGAACGCTGAGGATGTGTCCGGAGCCCACCCAGGTGTGTTGCAACAGCAAATGAATATTCGCTGTTGCAACACTGATCCTTCTCTCGGCTAATTGGGAAGCGGGTCTGATACCCATCACCCAATTGGCTGAAAGGACAGGCGATCCTATTGGACGCATAGTAGGACGGGAGGAGACGCACAGCGGAAGTGAGGAGGAGAAGGGCCGCCCTGCCCTCCGCCGATGACTGGATGCCCAATCTCCACCGCTGCTCCATGGATGCCGGATCCCCACTGCCGCTCCATGGCTGCCCGATCCCTGCTGCCGCTCCATGGATGCCCGATCTCCGCCGCCTAGATGGGGTAAGTGCTGGTGGACTGACCGGCGGACAGCAGGGGGTGGGGGGTTTGATTGTTTTCTGCCCCCCAAACAAAAAACTACCAGCCGCCACTGGCTAAACCTCATTAAAAATGTGGCTACTTTAACAGTTAGGGCCGGTTCACACTGCGGGCGATGTGAGGCGACACCGACTTGCCTCGCCGCGACCTGCCGCGACCTGCCGCGACCTCAGCGGCGACTTGCAAATGACTTCTGTATAGAAGTCAATGCAAGTCGCCCCGAGGTCACCCAAAAGTAGTACAGGAACCTTTTTTCTGAGTCGGAGCGACTCGAGTCGCTCCTCTCAGAACGGTTCCATTGTACAGAACGGGGGCGACTTGTCAGATCGCGGCGAGGCAAGTCGTGTCGCCTCGCATCGCCCGCAGTGTGAACCGGCCCTTAGGTTAAAGAGACCCTATCTCTGGACCATTCATTTCAGCAAAAACTTTCAAGATTATATGTGCGTTTAACATACTTTATGCATTTTACTTACCTGTAAAAGTATCCATTGTGAAGACATTCAAAAGCCCTGAGACTGCTGCTGGGCACTACCATCTTGGATGTGATGTCGGCAGCCCCAGCAGACTCAGAGCTGTCATTAAAATATTCCCCTTTGGTTCCCTTTTTCCTTCTCCCCCCCCCCCCCCACCCTTCCCAATCCCCCCCCCCCCCTTTTTTTTCTCTCCTCTCTGTTTCTTACAACATACATCTTTCACCCTGTGCAAGTCATTCCTAATGCTATAAGTTAAAGTAGCTTGATGGGACAACCCGCAACCTGCAACTTTGACTCTACAGTGAATGATTTAACAAAAAAAAGTAAAAAATGTTATTATGTTATATGGCTATGTTTATGATTATTTCAAAGAGTAGCACTACCTGACTACCCGATTTTCACTTCTGTTTTTGTCACTTGTGCTTTATACAACATTGTTACTTCAATAAACATATTGAAATATAAAATATTCTCCTTCGCTCCTCACAAAAGGTTACATATGTAGAAAGCTGAAAGGAGGGGTGGAGGAGCTGGGCCAGCACGGAAAATAATTGAACACTCCCAGAACAGGGAAGGGCTATGACATGCAAGGAGGGGAGGGGCTGTGCTAAGAAATTGACTCTTCCTGGAATAGCCAAATCAACAAGTTCAAAAGCATATTGCAGGTGTAATAAAAATAATTTATGGAAAGGACAATCACTGAAAGTAAGCATTTAGAATGCTAGATTGTTTTCTGAGTTTTTACTTTGCCTCTTTTTTAGGTTAGAGTCGGGGTCCCTTTAAGATTTAGGATGATGGTTAGGGCTCGCCTCCTATGAAGATAAGAAGTCCCCTGAAAGCATGGAACGTTGTGGGGGCAAAGCTTCAACATCTAGTTCAGAGGTCTCCAAACTGTGGCCCTGGGGCTGGATATGGCTCTTTGTTTCCCTTTATCCAACCCTTGGGGCACTAGACCCCCCACTGACACTAACGGCAGGGCACTATTACTTTTCCTGATACCAATGATGGGGCACTATATCTCCCACTGACACCAATGACATGGCGCCTTGAGGCGATTCAGTTCGCATTTGCAGTGCTATACAAATACATACAATATTACATTCATTCAATAATGAATTACATTCATTCATTAACATACAATAATACATTCATTCATTCGCTATTCCTCCCATTGACACCAAATAAGGGGTACTATTCTTCCAACTGATACCATCCATGGGTCACTACTTCTCCCACTGACACCAATAATGGGGCAACATTCCTCCCACTGACACCAATGGCATGGCTCTATTTCTCCCAATAAAGGGGTACTATTCTTCCAACTGATACCGTCCATGGGTCAATCCTTCCCCCGCCGACACCAACAATGGGACAACATTCCTTCCTCTGACACCAATAATGGGACACTATATTTTCCCCTGATACCAACAATGGGGCAATATTACTCCCACTGGGACCAATGATGGAGCACTATTCCTCCCACTGACACCAATGATGGAGCACTATTCCTCCCACTGACACCAATGATGGAGCATGATTCCTCCCACTGATACCAATGATGGGGCACTATTCCTTCCACTGACACCAATGATGGAGCACTATTCCTTCCACTGACACCAATGATGGAGCACGATTCCTCCCACTGATACCAATGATGGGGCACTATTCCTTCCACTGACACCAATGATGGAGCACGATTCCTCCCACTGATACCAATGATGGGGCACTATTCCTCCCACTGATACCAATGATGGGGCACTATTCCTTCCACTGCCACCAATGATGGAGCACTGTTTACTACACATGTGCAATGCATTTCGTAACGAATCGAAATTCGGCCGAAATTTGCAGCCGAAAATCCAAAGAGAAAAATAATAAATTTCAACTAATACAAAAGAAATTATAACTGAAATAACAAATGAATTTAGCATGATTCGTTAATTCGTCCAATGAGGTCTAATGAAACAGCAGGTTGACTCTGAGTAACCGCCCAATCAGCTGATTTATTTTGAGCTGGAGATTACTAATACTGGCAAAGTGCATTCCTAAGAAATGAGTGACAAGAGTGATGTATTTGAGGAGAGGAGACGAGATTTTAGATTTTTCTTTTTTTTTAATCAAAAAGTGTTTAGAATGCAAATTTTTTGTTGAAAAAATATACTTTATTTATATATAAAGTATACAACAACAAATACTTTGAGTACATTTGCCCCTGTACTGCAACACAGCACATAATGCTGTTGACACCACTTTCACAGAAGACGAAATGGAAACCAATCATGGTCAGAGTTTATTCTAATATAATTCTGGCTATGGTGACATTCATAACCCGGACCCAGTACTTTTCCAAAAAAATCAGCTCATTGAGGCGTCATGTCATTCATGTCACTGTTCCAGCAAGAAGCTCCATTAGCATGGAAGTTTGTCTTATTGTTCAGTCCATAGAAGAGAACAAAGGATCCGGGGGCTGCTGATTGTGAATGCAAATAACTGTAATTAACTGTAACTGTACTGCTGAAGTTTGTACAAAAACGACGGCAGGTCATCTCAGCGTGACACGTATCATTTTGACAATGTTCAGCGCTGAAGACAGGCAGGATCTATGTTATGTAACAAAACTAGATGTGCACTTTGTTATTCCTTTAAAGGAGAACGATACTGAAGAGCGGCCTCGTTTAATAAGGACCAATAACAGCTCGTCTTGCATTGGTCTGGCTTCAGCAAAGTCATTTTTAATTGGTTACTGTTTTAGAGCATAGTAAACTAAAGGCAGACTAATGCGCAAAACCAAAGTAAACAGCTAAAGCAAATCCGCGCAGAACAACAGAAGCTGCCAAACATAAAGTGTTCCCACACAAGCCCACTCCTCATTTGTTCCTCATTTTGGTGTGATCTATATAGATGTATATAAAATGAACATTTTATCTTTCAAAAACTGTTTCCCAGCGCTAAACTTTTCATCCAATTTCTAAATTGCTGCATTTGTAAATTTCAAAGCCAGTATAAAGGGAAAGTAGAGGTAAAAAAAAAAACCCTTGTGGGTTTAATTAATCTTTTATTTTTTGTAAAATTCTCCTTTGAAGCGGAAGTAAACCCATCCCTAAAACAGTTTAATTTCCAGCACGTGCCGGAAATGTAAAACACCCATTGGTTGTGCTCTCAACCAAACTATCAAACCATCCAATAGCTGGTGTCATAACTGATCACATGTGCAGCACCATGGCAGTTGTAGATTAAAAAGAGGCAAAGATGGCAGCTTCCTTGGCTGAAACCGATAGGGGGATTACTTAGACTTTAGGGTCCGTGGCAGGGGGCGTGTCCTATGCCTACATACATTTTCTAGTAGGTGTCCCTCATTCCCATCTCAAAAAGTTGGGAGGTATGCATACCAAACATGACTGGGTGTGTATTAGGCTCTGTTCATATCTGCCGATTTGGGATCTTGGGCCGAATCACTGTGATTCTGCCTGTGATTCCAAATGGCACAGCAATAGTGGCAAAGCACACTATGCGTGTTTGGGTGCGAATGATTTTTAATGCTCCCTTAAATGTGGTGTGGATTTGCCACGACTGTCAAGCCATAAATCGGGTGGCAATCACAGTAAACCGCATTGTGTGAAGCTTGGCGGTCCGAAAAGTATCAGGAGCAGGGGATTCTGCCCAAGATCCTTAAGGCTTGATTCACACTCAGGTGACTTAGGATCTGACTTGTGAGACCCAAAAGTCACAAGCCATGTGAAATGCCATGTATCTCTATGAGAGCCATTCCAATTGACATTACTGAAGTTTCTGTAACTTCAGAAAAGGTTCCTGCACTACTTTGATTCAACTTTTGATACTAATTTTGACTTCAACACAATTCAAAGTGACTCCAAAGTCGTATTAACCACTTCAGCCCCAGAAGGATTTACCCCCTTCCTGATCAGACCATTTTTTGAGATACGGCACTGCGTCGATTTAACTGACAATTGCGCAGTCGTGCAATGTTGCACCCAAACAAAATTGATGTCCTTTTTAAATAGAGATTTCTTTTGGTGGTATTTAATTGATTCTGCCGTTTTTATTTTTTGCATTATAAACAAAAAAATAGTAACAATTTTGAAAAAAAAGCAATATTTTTTAAATTTTGCTATAATATATATCCCCAACAAAATAAAAAATATATAACTAATTTCTTCCTCAGTTTAGGCCGATATGTATTATTCTACATATTTTTGGTAAAAAAAAAATTAATCGCAATAAGCGTACATTGATTGGTTTGCTCAAACGTTATAGTATCTACAAAATAGGGGATAGATTTATGGCATTTTTTTAAATTAGTAATAGTGGCGATCTGCGATTTTTATCATGACTACAATATTGGGGCTGACAGATCGGACACTTTTGACACTGTTTTGGGACCAGTGACATACATCATTATACAGCAATCAGTGCGATAAAAATGCACTGATTACTAAGTAAATAACACTGGCAGGGAAGGAGTTAAACACCAGGGGGCGATCAAGGGGTTAAAGACAACAGTAAAATTAGCCCAATTTTTTTTTATATTGTGAAAGATAATGTTACGCCTAGTAAATTGATACCCAACATGTCATGCTTCAAAATTGCGCCCGCTCGTGGAATGGCGTCAAACTTTTACCCTCAAAAATCTCTATAAGCGACATTTAAAAAATTCTACAGGTTGCATGTTTTGCATTATAGAGGAGGTCTAGGGCTAGAATTATTGTTCTCGCTCTACCGATCGTGGCGAAACCTCGCATGTGTGGTTTGACTACCGTTTTCATATGCGGGCGCTAATCACATATGCGCTCGCTTCTGCGCACAAGCTCGTCGAGACGGGGTGTTTTTACTTGATTTTATTTATTTTTACACTGTTTTAAAAAAAAAAAAAGGATCACTTTTATTCCTATTACAAGGAATGTAAACATCCCTTGTAATAGAAAAAAGCATGACAGGATCTCTTAAATATGAGATCTGGGGTCAAAAAGTCCTCACATCTCATATTTGGACTTAAATGCAATAAAAAAAATGTAATTTGAAAAAATTACATTGAAAAAAATGTACCTTTAAGAGGTACGGGCGGAAGTAACATTTTGACGTCACTTCCGCCCTCCTATGGTATAGAGAGGAATGGGGGCCATCTTAGCCTCACTCGTCTCCATACCCAGCAGTGTACAGGACTCAATCGCCTCCGCCACTACCGACGGCTCCGGTAAGCGGCGGAGGGCGCGGGAGAGCGGTGGGAGGGAGGTGGCACCTCTCCCGCCACCGATAACGGGGATCATGCGGCGAACCCGTTGCGGAGACTACCGTTATCGCACACAGGACCGCCTCCTGTAAAGAGGGATATCTCGGTTGTGGCAGCTGCTGCCGTTACAGAGATATCCCTCTTCAAAGTACCGACGTATATGTACAGGAGGCGGTCTTTAAGGGAGCCAGTCTCCAAAGTTGCACAGAAAATGAGTCCGCTAGTGTGAACCGAGCTTAAATACAGTACAATTGTTCTTGACTTTCAAAGTCTCCTTGCCCTTTTTATTCTCTGTTCAGTCTTTCAATTAAGAAGAGAGAGTAAGAAACCAAGCTTCTTCTGTTCTGTATCAAAAGCATGCTCTGTATTAAATGTTTATCAGAAAAAAAAAAAAGAATTTAAACATTAAAGCGGAGGTCCACCCTAAAGTGGACCTTCCGCTCATTGGAATCCTCCCCCCCTCCGGCGCCACAATTGGCACCTTTCAGGGGGGAGGGGGGTGCAGGTACCTGTACAGTACAGGTATCTGCACCCACTTCCTGGATAGCTCTCTGCGGAAAGGGGCGTAGATTACGCCCCTTTCCGAAAGTCCCCCGCTGCCTGCTGGGAAACACACGGATCCCAGAGGCAGCGGGTCCATCCTCATTGCGCAGCGCGACTCGCGCATGCGCAGTAGGGAACCGGGAAATTAAGCCGAAAGGCTCCACTTCCTGATTCCCATACCCAGGATGGCGGCGGCAGCACCCGAGAGACGATCGAGAGATCAGCTTCGGGTGCCGACATCGCGGGCGCGCTGGACAGGTTAGTGTCACTATTTTAAAAGTCAGCAGCTGCAGTATTTGTAGGTGCTGGCTTTTAAAAAAAAAAAAACGCGCACTCCCGGCGGACTCCCGCTTTAAAACACAAACAGAGAAAAATCTGTTAAAAAAAAAGCGTTAGAAAAAAATAAAAAGTAACCATAGGCCCCATTCACACTTGAGCATTTTGTAGCTTGAAGTTTCAAAACACTCAGTATTAAAAATCCTATTGTTT